>NC_029791.2:66248038-66310260 GCF_000816755.2 Arachis ipaensis | reverse complement strand
CCAAAACGATCAAAAAAAGCTGGTTGAGGTGAGATTTTGAACCTGCCAATCCGAAAAAGCCAGCCAAACCTGCACCGAAGAACCTGCGGCCTTTGGCGGGACAGGGCAAACTGGTTTGACGGGCTTTAAATGCTTTTTTTTAGAATATTTTGATAATTTTACCAACAACATAAATACGTAAAGAAAGGGGATTAGGATTTCAGTTTTTATCCTTCACAGTCAAACACATACGCTCTGTAACACCCTAATTACCCTAAACCTTGCCTCATGCCGTAAAGCAAAGGTTAATTAGGGGTCACGATAATTCTAAGGCTTATACATAAATATATATAGAAGGAATAATAATTCTTGAAGCCCGATGAAGAATACAGCTCAAAAAAACAGAGTTTGAAAAACGTGAAACGTTCACACGAAGCTACACTAAACGAGGCACAAGATAAACGTACATATTTCAACACATATATAGAGATATCAACAGATAATAGCTATAAGGATCTAGCCGTCGCTCGCGGAGTTTAAGCCCAACAGCTTATACAAACTTTCTCTCAAAGTGAGCATCTAGGCAAAATAAATACAAAAGTGAGAGAGTTTAAACAAAATACTCAAAAGACTTCAAAACAAGATAGAGATCCTCCGCTCTGTCACCACCAAAGCAACTCACCAAGGTGGGTTACGACCTGCATCTGAAAAACAATAGCAGAATATGGTATGAGAACCGGAGGTTCTCAGTATAGTAACAGTGCCCAATGATGTAAGATATAAGACTCCGGGACGCCAGAGGCAATCCTAGAACTTCATATTCATCACAAGATTCATCTTAAAGCATAACTAAAACATTAAAACATAACTTGAAACCATAATATTAAAGAGGTATTCTAACTTAGTGGGTTTCTAATCTAACAACTCTCCGCTGTCCCGCAGCCTTCACCAGCCTATCCTCCATGCGATCCCATCGCCACTGCCTTCCAAACCTCCTCAATCCCAGTAGAATACACAATTAATACAATACAAGTAAAACACAAGTATAAGCATATATGTCAAGTAATTCAAATAGGCAATTAGGCATGTTATACAATTAGGCAAGCAAATTCAAGTCGGCAAAGAAAACAAACAGATAGAATATGCATATGATGAATGTCTGTCCTACTGGCTGTGATATCACATTGTCGGTTCAACTGACAACCCGACACATCTCCATTGAGATGTCGCCCTTCGGAATCATAATGGGAACCCCCGAGATATGGTGCTCGGAATACCGTCCAGGATTTTGTGCCTGCACACTCTAGTGATCCGAAGGGATGCGAGCGGGATACTTGATAAACCCATATTTTTTGATATATTTTGTGCTTAATTTGAGTGATTTATTCAATCCTTCACCCACTTATTCATATTAATTGCATGGTTTTACTTTCCCTTCCTTATTATGTGATGTATGTGAAAAACATGTTTCCTATGCTTTAAAATTAATTATTTTAATTACCTTTATTTCCATTCGATGCCGTGATTAGTGTGTTGAGTAGTTTCAGATCTTCTAAGGCAGGAATGACTTAAAGGATGGAAAGGAAACATACAAAAATGGAAGGAAAGCACAAAACAGAGTTTTTGAAGAAACTGGCAGCCACGCGATCGCATGGGCGATGCAACCGCATGCCAGCGCGAAAAGGCATTGACGCGGCCGCATGACTGACGCGACCGCGCGCCTTGAGCGAAACACATATGACGCGGTTGCATGACTGACGCGACCGCGTGACAAGGAAATCTCCGAATGACGCGACCGTGTGACAGAGGCCACGCACCAGAAATTGCAGAAAACGCTCATAGCGAATTCTAAAGCCCTTTTGGGTCCAAATCCAAGTCCAAAAGGCATAGACCAGAGATTATGAAGTGGGGGAATGCATCCATTCAAGAAGAGTCTCCGCTTTAGTTAGTTTTCATGATTTAGATTTAGTTTTGAGAGGGAGATTCTCTCCTCTCTCTTTAGGATTAGGATTTAGATTTAGGATTTTAAGCGCTTTCAGGATTATCTCTCTTTATCAGGTTCAATATTCCTTTTTCTTATTTTCCCAATTTTATTTATGAATTCTTCTATGTTACAGATTACTCTTTGAATTAATGTTATTTGACGTATTTCAGTTTATTATTGCTTTCTTTTATTTACATTATTGCTATTCCCATCTGAAGACATTTTTATTCCAGTAGGTTTACTTTTCTCCTTTTGGTCTTGGTTAAGAAATCAGTAACTCAGGAGTTGTGAAACTCAAACATGATTGATAATTGTTATCTTTGTTAATTAAATTGAACTTCAATAATCCCAATCTTTTCTTAGGAAATAAATAGGATCTGAAGATCAAACCAATTAATCCCTTGACCTTCCTTTGCCTTAGTAAAGGTTAACAAAGTGGAATTAAGATTCAATTTTCATCATCATTGATAAGGATAGCTAGGATAGGACCTCTAATTTCTCGTACCTTGCCAAAAGTTTATTTACAGTCATCTATTTATTTTACTTGCCTTTTAAATTACTTGTTCTTCATTTACTTTAATTGCTAATTAAACCATTCGCTCCTCATTCTCAAAATCCCAATTTACAACCTCCATAACCAATAATAAGAACATACTTCCCTGCAGTTCCTTGAGAAGATGACCCGAGGTTTGAATACTTCGGTTATCAATTTATTTAGGGGTTTGTTACTTGTGACAACCAAAATGTTTGTACGAAGGGATTTCTGTTGGTTTAGAGACTGTATCTACAACGCGACTGTTTTTATAAAATTTTTTACTGGCAAAAATCCTAATGTCAAAATGGCGCCGTTGCCGGGGAGCTGCAATCGCGTGCCTTATTATTGGTTATTGTAAATATTTTTCTTTTACTTGTTTATTTGTCTTTATTTTCCCCTTTTTATTTCTATTAGCTACTATGAATTCTCACCCCTTTCGCTTTGAGTTTGGTTCTAATGTTATTGAAAGGAATGGAAGTTATAACAGGAACATGCATCAAGGTCAGAACAATCAAAGATGGATGGAGCCAAGAGGATCTGATCAACCCTTTAGGCAACAACACCCTCCAAGATATCATGGACAAAGACCATTCTACAATGCATACCAAGCCAATAGACATGGTGGACAACCTTGTAATTACCCACAAGCCCCACCATGTGCTTATAGACCATCCTCTCAACATAACTTCGAACCACCACACTCACAAGCTCCTTTTCACCATTCACTACCGTATGATCCTCATCTACCCCGATTCCAGTCCAATTACTCCCAAACATCACCACTTCCCCATGTACCATATCCAAATCTATCACCCCGAGAATCAGAGGTTCGCCTCAAGGAAACAGTAGATCAACTTCAAACAACCCTTCATCAACTAGAGCAAGCAGTAAGTCTGTTATCTTCTAGACGTTCGAATATTCAAGGACCTCCCACAGCCCCATGTGGATAATCTAACGAAGAGCGTAGCATGAAGGAGATACTAGAAACTCCAGTGGACAAGACAGAGCATGGCTTCATCCTGGAACAAGTAGAGGAAGCTGTCATTATTAAAGAAGAAGAGTTGGTTGAAGACTTAGGAGACGCTGAACTTCCATGGGAATCCAGAGTTATGGAAAATTCTGTCAAGGACGTTACAATTGATGCTAAGGAGGACAGTGCCCAACCCCCACGTGATGAACTTGCATCCACGAGTGAATTCTCTGAGATCGAATAATCTTCCCTAAGTGAATACGAAGGTGATACGGAGGTAGATTTCTCTCAACCTCCAGTCTATGACTTAAGTGATGAGGAAGACATAGATGGCTTTGATCAGGACATGGATACATTTGAAGAATCTTGCAAAGAAGTGGAGAAATTCACAGAAGAGCACAAGGGAGCTGGAATCTATACTGACATTCGTCACCCCGGGAGCCTGACAATCTGTTTGAAGCTGCTCAGAAGCTTTACATGCCTAGTTTGGGACCCCAGAGGCTATTGGCATTCCAAGCGTTGGTAGAGATTTCTGGATGAATTTAAGCACAAGCCACCATAACAGGAAGCTCATTCAATGTCTAACTTAAGGACTTTAACTAAAAGTGCTAGGTGGGAGACAACCCACTATGGTATGATCATTTCTTTTTCAATTTTTTTTATTATTTAGTTTTATTTGTTTTCAAGTTTTATTTCATTTTATTATATTGAACCTGGAGTTTTACATCGCATTCATATTAATCATTGCATTCTGCATACTGCATAATTGCATACCTGCATTAAAAAAAAGGGTGTGCGACGCGACCGCATCATTCATGCGATCGCGTCAAGTTGCGAAAAACACTTCCCACGCGACCGCGTCATTTACGCGGCCGCGTGATCTGGAGATCAGCGTAAAGATCCAACATCCAGAAAGTTAGGCTGGAATCGTGCGGCCATTGTGCGTTTTGCACAAAATGCCAACGCGCCTGACGCGATCGCGTTACTTGCCCAACATCAATCCCACGCGATCGCGTGAGCGACGCGATCGCGTCGTACAGATTACACAACACCCCTAAAGGAGACAGAGAGTTGCGCTGAAACGACACTGGATTCGTGCGTTTAGCACAATTTCCAGCGACGCGATCGCATGCCTCAGGTGATCGCGTCATTCACTCTTTTAGCTATCCCATGCGATCGCGCCACTCACGCGATCGCGTCGACCCCCATTTCACTCCAGCCACGCGACCGCGTGCCCCACGCGATCGTGTGGATTCAAATTTATAACCCCCAGTCACGCGAACCCTACCATTCGCGCCCCCCCAAACCCTTCTCCTTCCTCT
This sequence comes from Arachis ipaensis, assembly GCF_000816755.2. Taxonomy (NCBI): domain Eukaryota; kingdom Viridiplantae; phylum Streptophyta; class Magnoliopsida; order Fabales; family Fabaceae; genus Arachis; species Arachis ipaensis. The sequence continues at coordinate 66,305,470 of NC_029791.2, read as the reverse complement.
CTTCTTCTCCGATCACACCACCACCACCCAGCCACCATCACCGAACGACCGCCACCATCCCCAGCCACCTCTCTACCCCACTCTCCTTAATTCGCCTACCAGGATGTCTGCTAGGCAAAGAAAGGGAAAAGTAAAGGCAACTACTGGCAAACGTAAAAGAGGAGAATCTGCTATGTCCATCATGGATATCATGCACGATGACTCCTGGCGGGAGAAAAACTTTACCCCGTAGGAGAAGGCCGACCAGCTACTCCTTGCTACTGATCCAGTAAAGTTTGCAAACCGATACTGTGAGCTGAAGTATCCGGTGTTTGCAACCTCCAGGAACCTGTACCTGGAGAGGACCCTGAAGATCCCGGAAGAACTCCAGCAATACACCTCTGATCAGATCAAACAAAGAGGCTGGTTCTTCTTGGAGAGAAACCTGACTGAGGTCAATGCATCTTGTGTAAGGGAATTCTACTGCAATTATTTCAAGACTTCCCTAGATGCAGTGAACCTTAGGAGGAAGCAGATTCTGGTCACTGAAGAGGCCATAGAGGATGTTCTGAAACTTCTGCCTAAATCTGATCAGTTGGATGGTTATCAAAGAGCTGAGGAGGACATGCGCTTCATGAAGTTTGATTGGGATGCAGTCAAGGCCAGGATAGCCCTTGACCCGACCGTTCCTTGGATTTTGGGTCAGAACACTACCATGCCAAAGGGAATCAAGCGGATTTACTTGAATGATGAGGCTCGGCTATGGCATCAGATACTTCGCAACTTCATTATGCCGAGTACTCACGAGACTGAGATACCAGCCACTATGATCACCCTCCTATGGTGTGTGATGGAGGGTAAGGACCTGTACCTGCCACGCTTTATCCGGTACTATATGGCCAGGGTCCACGTCCGAGGCACTCTTCCCTTTCCTTATCTGATGAAAAGCCACCTGCTACAGAATGCAAGAAGATTATCCCTCACAGCAGAAACTTTCTGGCTTTGGGCTACAGACCTCCTTTCCTCACTGCTACTACTGAGACAGCCACACCATCTGCCGGCCCCTCTTCCTCTACAGCTACCCCTGCCACCACCACTGCACCTCCACCTGCCCCAGAGCCCGTCTATCATCTAATGCACCGCCTGTTTCGACGGCTTGACCAGATGGAGCGTCGCAACAAGTGACGCTATGAGCACCTGAAGCTGATGATACAATCTGGCGACATCCCCTCCGAGCCTAACACACCATCCGAGGCATCTGAGGAGGAGGCGGATGATCACGAGGCAGCAACCCATCCACAGAGCGAGGCTGCGCAGGTAGGCACAGAGCAGGCCGCATCACATCAGGAGGCTCCACCTCAAATTCAGGCTGTAGACCCCGAGATCCATATCCAGTCAGCACCCCCTCTGCAGCAGGCAGATCTTCAGACCACCACCACAGAGACTCCAGCTACCCGTCCTTCCAGTGATGACACCCCTTCACACCCTGCTTGAGTGAGCATCAGGGACGATGCTTCATTTTAAGTGTGGGGAGGTCGCCATCTCTGGCATTTTTTTTGGTGAACCACTACAGACTCTTTTTATTTTATTTTGCTACTTTTCTGTATTTTTCTTTTTATTTTTATTTTTCTTTTCTCAGTACTTATATATTGCTATTTTTATGTATTTTTACTCTATTTCTGCATTTTGCATTTTCAGTTCATATTTTAGCCATTTAGTTTAGTAGCAATTCTAACTTATTAGTTATAGAAATTGTGGATTAATTAGTATAGTTTACCCTTTTTAGCATAAGATAGCTTAGTTTAAATTGAAAATATAAAAAGGAAGTAAACTAGGAACTTGAACATAATAAGAAACAATCCACACGACTTGTATATATAGCATTACATGTTAGTTAGTTAACAACATTTCATCAAGGAGAAACACTAGAACTTTAAAGCCACCTTAAGTTTTACATTGAGAATAATGGAAACTTTTAAATTTTACTTGCATGACATACATAATTGATATATGATTTCAGAGTTAGAGAACACACAGCCTGTGAGTTTTGAGCTTAATTGTACGGTTACATTCAAACCATAATTTTTATTCCTGTGTGTTCTGCCCTTTTTTTTTTCTGATGTTCTTTACTTTGTTTCAATCTATATGTCCGATTATAGAATAGAAATACATACCAAGAGAGTGATTGAGGCCATTGTTTAATTTTAGCTCACTTATCCCAAATTAGCCTACCCTTTACATCACCCTTGTTAGCCCCCTTGAGCCTTTAAATCCCCTCTTATTCTATAAGCCACAATACTAGCCTTAAGCAGAAAAATAAAATAAAAATCCCAAGTTGGATCCTTGGTTAGCTTAAGATAGAAAGTGTGTAATTGTTTAAGTATGGGAAACCTATTGGGAACATGGATGATAAAAACAAAAGGTAGAAAAGTTGAAAAGAATAAAATAATTCAAAATAAAAGTTTTGGGAAGCATGCTCATGTGAAATCAAAATAATTGAATTACCATGTGCATTAAAAAAAAGTGTTATTTTTCAGTGGTTGAATAAAGGGGACACAAAAGAATTCCCCAAATGTGAAATAAAGCAATGCACCTGGGATAAAAAAATAATAAACATTGAAACATGAGCATGTAACATCAAAAATGGGAAAATATAGGAAAATAGCTAAAGAAGCTTTGCTTTACAAAGTATGTATGTTAGGTGAGATCTTAGACTAATTAAGGATTCACTTATTAGCTCACTTAGCCTTATACATATACCCCTACCTTTACCTTGGCTCCATTACAACCTTAACTAAAGACCTCATGATTTTTGGTATGTCTGTATTCTATAATTGTTGATTGGTTAGATGAAGAACAAAGTTATAGAAAGTAAGAATAAAAAGAAGAATAGAGTGATTAACCCAATAAACACTGAGTGACTAGAGAGTAAACACAAAATCTAGTGAGGGTTCAATAGCTCATTAACATATATCTCTGCTGAAATTATTAATTGTCTTGTAAGTTTATAAAATTTTTTTCTCTCCCATTTCAATTGTAAATGCACTTTATCAACTATCTAAGGTTTGGCTATATATACATATATATGACTCCTTGAGAATGTGAATTAATTCAACTACATGCAAGCTTTATATACAAGTGCATAAAAATTAGAATTGCATGATGCATCTAAGTAGTTGCATTTAGATTAGATTGCATTGCATGGCATTCCACCACTTTAACCTAACATTACTCTTGGACTTAGCATGAGGACATGCTATTGTTTAAGTGTGGAGAGGTTGATAAACCCATATTTTATGATATATTTTGTACTTAATCTGAGTGATTTATTCAATCCTTCACCCACTTATTCATATTAATTGCATGGTTTTACTTTCCCTTCCTTATTATGTGATGTATGTGAAAAACATGTTTCCTATGCTTTAAAATTAATTATTTTAATTACCTTTATTTCCATTCGATGTCGTGATTAGTGTGTTGAGTAGTTTCAGATCTTCTAAGGCAGGAATGACTTAAAGGATGGAAAGGAAACATACAAAAATGGAAGGAAAGCACAAAATAGAGTTTTTGAAGAAATTGGCAGCCATGCGATCGCATGGGCGACGCGGCCGCATGCCAGCGCGAAAAGGCATTGACGCGGCCGCATGACTGACGCGACCGCGCGCCTCGAGTGAAACACATATGACGCAGTTGCATGACAGACGCGACCGCGTGACAAGAAAAACTCCGAATGACGTGACCACGTGACCCACGCGGACGCGTGATAGAGGCCACGCACCAGAAATTGCAGAAAACGCTTATAGTGAATTCTGAAGCCCTTTTTGGTCCAAATCCAAGTCCAGAAAGCATAGACCAGAGGTTATGAAGTGGGGGAATGCATCCATTCAAGGAGAGTCTCCACTTTAGTTAGTTTTCATGATTTAGATTTAGTTTTGGGAGGGAGATTCTCTCCTCTCTCTTTAGGATTAGGATTTAGATTTAGGATTTTAAGCGCTTTCAGGATTATCTCTCTTTATCAGGTTCAATATTCCTTTTTCTTATTTAATCAATTTTATTTATGAATTCTTCTATGTTACAGATTACTCTTTGAATTAATGTTATTTGAGGTATTTCATTTTATTATTGCTTTCTTTTATTTACATTATTGCTATTCCCATCTGAAGACATTTTTATTCTAGTAGGTTTACTTTTCTCCTTTTGGTCTTGGTTAAGAAATCAGTAACTCAGGAGTTGTGAAACTCAAACATGATTGATAATTGTTATCTTTGTTAATTAAATTGAACTTCAATAATCCCAAGCTTTTCTTAGGAAATAAATAGGATCTGAAGATCAAACCAATTAATCCCTTGACCTTCCTTTGCCTTAGTAAAGGTTAACAAAGAGGAATTAAGATTCAATTTTCATCATCATTGATAAGGATAGCTAGGATAAGACCTCTAATTTCTCATACCTTGCCAAAAGTTTATTTACAGTCATCTATTTATTTTACTTGCCTTTTAAATTACTTGTTCTTCATTTACTTTAATTGCTAATTAAACCATTCGCTCCTCATTCTCAAAACCCCAATTTACAACCTCCATAACCAATAATAAGAACATACTTCCCTGCAGTTCCTTGAGAAGACGACCCGAGGTTTGAATACTTCGGTTATCAATTTATTTAGGGGTTTGTTACATGTGACAACCAAAACGTTTGTACGAAGGGATTTCTGTTGGTTTAGAGACTGTATCTACAAGGCGACTGTTTTTATAAAATTCTTTACTGGCAAAAATCCTAACGTCAATACTCTTGTCACAGACCTCACATCTCAACGTAAGCGGGATTAACCACTGTCCTTAAGCCGCCGCCGTGACCTCAACAGGCCAGATTAACCACCGTCCCTGCCAGGCACATAACGTCTCATAATTCTCAGCATATAACAGTAATCCAGTGGTTTTCAGAAAAATCATTTTTCAGTATATCAATAATTCATCATTGCATTCCGAGTCCCAAACTCATCTCAACCACTATCAATTCATAATTTTCATTCCGAACTCATTAGTTCACCTCTTTCACAATTCATTCAGAACTCATCAGTTCACCACTTTCACAATTCCTTATCAATAATCAGTACCATATGCCGCCTTCCCACTCAATCAAAACCATTCTCAGTACTCCAGAAACCTAAGCCTCCGTTCATTAACTTTTTACTAGAATTACCGAATTGGATTCACCTAGGACCTTCTCTATGTTTTAACATAAAAAAAACAAGCTAAAAAGTCTTAGATAGGTATCACAGAAGTTTACAAGCTTGCCAGGAAGGTGAAACAATTAAAAAACAGGATTTTTATTGAAAAACATAGCAGTGTGCGTGCACACGCCCAGGAAGATTTTCAAGATGTGTGCATACGCATAGAGATGTGCATACGCACAGAGGTAAAATTTTCCAATTCTGTTTGCTCTCACAATGCGTGCGAACGCCCTCAACAGATTGCACCTTCCAACGTGTGCATGAGCACATCTTGCAATACTTCGTTAGGTGTGTGCGCGCACAGAGAGTGCTAGCGCTCCCAACTGCAGCCACATCCCCATGTGTGCGTGCGCATAGTTTAAAAAATACACAGGGTATGCGGGTGCACAGGGCTGTGCATGCGCACACAAACCAGAAATCATAAAAATTCTTCAACATCACAGAATTCAAATTTCGACATCAAACTTTGAATGATCATAACTTTCCTTACAAAAATCCATTTTCTACAAACTTTATATCAATTTAAAGCTCTCAAATCCATCTTTAATTTTAAATAAGTTTCATTCAATTTTATACTTTGAGGCTCAAGTTATGATTCATCAAAGTTCACAAAAATTCATTTTTACCAAAGTTCACTACTTTCTCAATTTCTTAAAATTCATAATCAAAATCACATCAAAACCATAGCAAACTCCAATTTACCCCATAAATTACTTCTTTGCACCACAAATTCACCATTCATACAAATTCCCACTCACATTACATAATCCTCAACCTCAATTATCAAATGTATCACACTAAAACCCTTTTCTCAACTAACACAATCATCCATCGTCATTATATCACAAATAATCATAATTATTAACCTCATTCAACCCCAATCTCAAGCTTTAATATTATTTTATCAACATCCACACCACAATTCTTAAAGTAGCCAAAATCATCACATTATCATACATCATCATTCAACAAGTCAACAACCAATATAATCCAAACCTATCCTATGGGTCACTAGCCTAAGTGTCCAAAAATATTATATATTACATAGAAGAAACTAAAACCATACCATGGTCGATTCCCAATATGCAGTAAAACCCAATTTGAGTGCATCCAGGCTTCCAAACATAACCAAGCCACCAATTCAACTCCAAAGCTCCATGTAAATGCTAATAATCACAACTTCAAGCTATATATACACATAATTTATAACTAATTAACCTAGGGTTAATCATAATCACAGTTTCACAATGGTTAAGAGTAAACTTATCTTACCCACAGTTGATTAGGAAAAAATCCAATAATAATCAAGTGCTAGAGTGTACCTAATTAATCAAAATCACAAGAACCACTCATTCACCATAACCAAAACCGAATCTGTTATGGAAGGAAGAACTGGGAAAGAAATTAGAAGTTCCTTACCATTTGTTTGGATGAAATCGAAGAGCTCAATGAGAGCTTCGCATAGCCGCTGACGGCACACGAATCGGAGCACCGTAGCTCAAGTTACAAGAGGAAGAATATGAATGTAATGCTTCTTGTAACCCTCACCTCTCTTCTCTCACTCAATGTTGCTACTGCTTGTTGTGTTTGAAAGTGGCTGAAATAGCCATTTAATGCACTTATATAATGTTGGACTTGGGCCAACTTGGACCTGGTCCAATCCGTTAGCATTTTTGGCTCGTTTAATCTAATTTCAGGTCAAACCTTTAAAATTAGTGCCTGGTTTCCAACTTTAATTATTTTTATAAATCTTTCTACTGTTTTTACTTACTCTCGCATAGTACCGAACAGATTTAAGCCGGTACTGCCGGTTAATTTACCGGTACACATTTTTATGTAAATTTCCGCAGAAAATTACATTTTCCAACTCAGAAAAATCTATTGAGTCCAAATATCATATTTATTTTTTTCTAATTAATATTCTAAATTTTTGAACCTAATTTAAGCAATTAAATTATTATTATTTAAAGTTAAATAATCGGTTAATTAATTCATGGTTCTTGCATTCTCCCCACCAAATAAGAAATTTTGCCCTCAAAATTTGGCTTACCCATCATCATCCTTAAATGTTACCTCAACTTAAACCTACCTCTCACCATTCATCGTTTTGTTCCTCCACGTCAGCTCAATTTCCTGATCACATCTTTTATTCTTATTTATAACTCCATATTTTGATTGAATTCAAGCCTATATCGTACTTATCCTTTCTACTCTTAGATTTCCTTAATTTAAGCTCAATACAATCATTAGCATTTCCATAGAGGTAGTTCCTCCTTGCTCCACATTTTCAACATGAGCACAAATGCCGCAGGCTCTAGATCATAAGTCGAAGAATTCACTTCGTACGGCCTCAACTGTCGCGATGTATAAACCACTACGTTCTGATGTTACATCGGAACGCACTCCAAGATTTTCCTATGAAACGCACCAGTAGATCTATAATGGTCCAAGGGTTTTAAGCAGTGCAAATACTAGTGTTGTAGTTAATCTTTCTTTTAAGTTTTGAAGAATTTCCTTCCAAAATCTGACATTCGTACCAATGGGCACCTTTGTGTATTGACTCAATCCTCGGTAATGACACTTGCAAAATCGAAGCTTCACAACTCTTCGTAATGTCGCACGCTTACAAGTTTCGTTCTTCGTGGTCATAATTCGTGTCCTAAGGAACTAACAAATCAATGGTTGCATCAAACGATTGCATGCGATGTCGAAATAAGCTCATGTTATTTGAAGGGATACCAAGCTCACAAGAAAGCAAACAATTTTGAATGGTATCAGTATAAAATTGAAAAGATGCATTGTTTTGGGATCAGATAATAGGGTTGTAGGAATTTAGAAAATGCGCCAGAAAGAGAATTAGAGTGCACCTCAAAATGGAATTACAATTTGAGAGTCTTTAGAGGATACAATAAAGCAGATTGAATCAAAATACGTCTATACTGATTTCAAGAGGATATTACAAGCCCTTAAATAAAGGCGATTTACCTCAACAGTACACATTCAGGCTCACATCAAGGAAAACAAGGTTCGCGCAAGGATATGTGCAAACAAGGAATAGGATTTAGTAATGTTCAATTTATTCATCAAAAAGGGATTCCGAAATAAAGAGCTCTAATACAATTTACAAGGAAAAGATAGGTCCGGTCGCAAGGATTTGTTGGTGCCTTCATTCATATAAGACATCACACTGTCATTAAGATCACCGTGCTTCCACAGTGTTACTCTGACTCTTTGGTCTTTAAGAATTGGATTATTTGCCCACGCCAATGAAAAATGTTCCTAAGTTCTGTCGGTTCTAGTGGCAATACTTTACACGACACAAGTGAGCTTGATCTTAAGTTTGATACTAAGTTTAACATCTTTAGTCTCGAACCCTCATCCCTGTTATATGCTATGAATAAACGTGTTCTTCTAATATTGCACAATACAGTTAAAGCTTTATATCCAGTTATACACCTACCTCTTATCTCAGGCCCCCCACATATGGCGTTCATAGTGAATACACGGCTTTATTGTTGGTTCTGACTCGCATCCTAGTTTTTCCCACGACGGCAATCCTGGCAATGTGTCCAAATATTCCACAAGTGTAGCATCGACCATTTTCTTTCGCCCGATGAAACTGGGCATTATTGTTTCTTCCAAAATTTCTTTGACCATGAGGATGCTGAGTGGCATGTCCATTCCTTTTCAAGATCTGGCCTCTTGGTGGAAGATACTTTCTATTACCTCTGCTACTAGTACCCCCACGAATATCTCTCGTCAAATTCATCTTTTCAATGCAATCCTCCATGAATCTTGCCTTGTTCACCAATTCTGAGAATCTCTTAATCTCTAATGGAGCCACAACATACATGATATCTTCCCTCAGCCCTACTCGGTATTTGATGGATTTCCAGCCCTCATAGGACTCAGGGGAACCCTGACTTATTCTTGAGAACCTACAGAGTTTCTCGAACTTCCTGGTGTATTCAGGTACAGTCATGGACCCTTGCTTCAACCGTAAGAATTCCAACTCTCTGGCCTCCCTTGTTCACTCATGAAAGTACTTCTTGTAGAAAATTTCCTAGAATAACACCCATGTAATGTCCATATTTTGTTGGTGTAGCTATCGGCACTCTCCTTGCCACTATTACTGAGCTTCTCCCACTAGTTGATAAGTCGCATATTCCACGAACTGGTCATACGGTACATGTTGAGTTTGCAATGCACGCTCCACAGCTTGGAACCAGTTGTCTGCTTCGGTAGGCTTTGTCGATCTATTGAAAATCGGCAGGTCAACTTTTAGAAAGGCAGCTAGAGTTCTCGGAACACCATCTAAGCAGTCTTTAGCACCTTCTCCACTTTCATTTCTGACTAATTGCATTGTCCGCTGACGTGGCAGAAATTGGTGAGTTAAGAAATTATTATAAGAGATACGTTGCAAGTACAGTTCTTAACTAGCCAAAAATCCACTTATCAATTTAGAAGGGGTTGTCACAAAATTAAAATTAAAATACTAGGAGTATGAATCCCAGGTCGTCTCCCAACGAGTTGCAGAAAGATGTGCTATTTTATTAATCAGATGTTTTCAAAAAAGGTTTGAGTTAGTAACAGGAAATTAAATCAGAGAAATTATGTAATTTAAATAAAAGCCTTGACTGGGAGTAGATTAGTTGGAAGCCCTATCCTTGATGGAGTACTCTCAAGATTAATTGATAATTGAAGGTTGTTGAAGCACTCCCAGTATTCATAGAGAGTCTCGAATTCGTCCTGGACAATCATGGAAATGTCCTTCCTCAGTTTATCAGTAACTTCAGCTGGAAAGAATTTTTCCAAAAATTATCTTCTAAGCGTATCCTAGTCAGAAACAGTTGCTACGGGTTGAGTGTAGTACCACTCTCTCGCCTTTCCCTCAAAAAAAAATGAGAAAGCTTTTAACAGAATAGAAGTTTTATCTGTACCATCGCGCCTGACAGTAGAACAGGCTGCTTGGAAATCTCTAAGGTGCTTGATAGGCTCTTGAGCAGGTAAGCCATGAAACTTAGGCATCAAGTTGAGCAGTGCAGTCTTTATTTCAAAGTCTGTAGCCACTGCTGGGTGATGCGCTTGAAATGGTTGCATTGTGAAATCAGGGGCTCCAGCCTCTTGGATAGTAACTCTCCTAGGTGCTGCCATGTCACCTACACGTAAATCAACCGAATCAGTAGAAAGGGAGCTTGTTTCTTCCTCAAGTGACGTTTCAGATTCGCCCTCTGAGAGGACTAACCAGTGCCGAGCTTGCCTTATTCGTGAGATAGTTCTTTCAATCTCAGGATCAAATACTGGCAAGCTTGGATCAAGAAGTGAACGCGTCATTTAACGAAAGAAACATGCAGCTCATAGTAGCAAAATAAAATAAAAAAATGAAAATAAATAAATTCCAATCAATAACTTAGCACTCTATTGCAACTCCCCGACAACGGTGCCAAAAATTGACGTGGCGGAAATTGGCGAGTTAAGAAATTATTATAAGAGATACGTTGCAAGTACAGTCCTTAACCAACCGAAATTCCGTTTATCAATTTAGAAGGGTTGTCACAAAAATTAGAATTAAAATACTGGGAGTATGAATCCCAGGTCATCTCCCAATGAGTTGCAGAAAGATGTGCGATTTTATTAATCAGATGTTTTCAAAAATGGTTTGAGTTGGTAACAGGAAATTAAATCAGGGAAATTATGTAATTTAAATAAAAGCCTTGACTGGGAGTAGATTAGTTGGAAGCCCTATCCTTGATGGAGTACTCTCAAGATTAATTGATAATTGAAGGTTGTTCTGCTTAGTTATCCCTTACTAGGTAGAGGAAAGTCAAGCAAGTTGGAAAGCTATTTCTATTCACAAGTTCCAATCCTCCCCCTTGGAAAGGATTAGTGTCAGTGACTAGAGGACAATCCAACAATAAACCCAATCACAATTTTTCTCTTGAGTAATCCAACTCAAGGTTTTCTTTCAATCATCTCCCAATCAAGTTATGGAACTACTCGCTCATTATGAATGTAAATTTCACAAAATAAGGAAGAGAAATACTGAAAGACATAATAACTAATAATAAAAAAGATCAATTAAAAATAAAAATAGTTCTTGTATAAATAAATTCTTGAAATAATCCAATAGTAATTCTGAATAAATTAAGGACATGGAAGAGTAAGAGACAAGTAAGGAAAACAAACTAGAATAATGAAGTCTTGGCAGAGGTAATAACTCTTCTCAATATCCCAATCCAAAAAGCAATAAAAACGAAATCCTAAGAACTATCAATGTGTAGAGAGAAAAACCTAGAGGAGGAGTAAAATCAAATCTAAAACTAAAATTATGCAGAATGAATGTATGTTCTGGTCTCTGCATGTTCTCCAGCTCTAATCTGCCTTTCTGGGCCGAAACTAGGTCAAAACAGGGCCTAAAATCGCCCCCAGCGAATTCTGCAGATTCTGCAGATCGCGCATGTCACGTGATCGTGTCATTCAGCGTTTTGCCTTGCCACGCGTGCGCGTCGTCCACGCCTTCGTGTCACTTGTGCAGTTTCCAATCCGCGCGGTCACGTGAGCCATGCGTCCGCGTCACTGCAATTTCCTCTATGTCACGCGGTTGCGTGAGCCATGCGTCCGCGTTGCTTCTCGCTGGTCATCTCCTCAATTTCTTGTGTTCCTTCCATTTTTGCAAGCTTCCTTTCTAATCTCCAAGTCATTCATGCCCTTTAAAGCCTGAAACACTTAACACACAGATCACGACATCGAATGGAATAAAGGAGAATTAAAAATACAAAATTAAAAGTCTCTAGGAAGCAAGTTTTCAACCATGAAGTATTTTTAGGAAGGAATTATAAATGCATGCTAATCATATGAATAAGTGGGTAAAGATTTGATAAAACCGCACAATTAAGCACAATATAAACCATAAAATAGTGGTTTATCATCCACCGCATAGCATGAATAGTCATAGCAGTGTTCGCTTGAATCGTGTTAACTAAGTTAGTCATTGCCGCCATGAGTTCAGCGTGATTGTCCATCGTCGGGTTACCCTCATAGTCTCTCCGTATAGGTGATTGACCTTGTCCGCGAGTTGCCATTTAGGATCCTGTCCACACCAAACAATCGATATCAAGGTGATCAGTCTCAATATCAAAAGCCTAGTGCTTCAATTATCCCAAAAAGTCACTCACAAACAAGCATGCTATACATATATCAAGCAGATAACCTAAATAGCATAGAAAAAATGACCTAGAGTATGCAATGAAGCACAATCGGTCCATCCCTCAGGATCATGAGGACAAACTACTTTGATACCACTAAATGTAATGATGTGCGGAAAACGATCCGACACAAAACTCACCGGCAAATGCACCGGGTCGCATCAAGTAATAAAACTCACGGGAGTGAGGTCGATCCCACAAGGATTGAAGGATTGAGCAACTTTAGTTTAGTGGTTGAATTAGTCAAGCAAACAAGTGTTGATTGTGTGAAATTGTGTTGGCAGGAATTAAATTGCATAGAATGTAAAGGGGAGTGGGTGATTCGCAGGAAATTAAAGTGAACAAAAAATATAAAAGTGCTGAATCTTAAAGAACAAGAAATTAAATGGCAGAAACTTAGAATGCAAGAAATGTAAATTGCAGAATCTTAAAGTGCAAGAGATGTAAATTACTTGAATTATAAAGGGAATTGGGAAGTGGATTTGCAGAAATTAAACAAAGAAAAGTAAAATTCAACAAACAGAAATATAAAAGATGGATTCAATTAAACCGGATCTCAAATGACAATAACAATAAGCTTGGTGTAGCAACGAAACAAGGAAATTGAAATTGAAAGATGTAGATCTCAGGACCCAAGAGACTAGATAACCAAGTCTAGATCTCAATGCCTTCCTAGATCCAAATTTAGAATTCAATTGCAAGAAAAGTAAAGATCAAGCAGTAGAAGAAAGGAATTCAAATATTGATTTCTCAAAAAGTGCAGTAAAGAAAACAGAGAGATCTCATGGTGAGATTGAAACATAATTCCTTCAATACTCCAACACCCAAGATTCAAACAAAGAGTAAATGAAATTGAAAATAAGAAAACTAAGAGGAAGAGAATTCAATTCTCCTTCCCCGAGACTCAGAAATTCAAAACAACTCAAAACCAAAAGCTCTCCAAAAACTACTCAGCAAAACTAAAAGAAAAAGCTCCCTTAAAACTTCAAATCCTAAGCTATTTATACACTTTCTTCAAATGATCATTAAGCCTTGAATTGGGCCTTTAGTCTTGATGGAATTGGGTTGACAATAGCCTCCGTTGATTGCTCTTGGTGTTGGGAAGAAATCTACTTGTGAACCGGGCCATGAACCATTCACGTTTGAGTCAACGTTTGAGGCAAACGTTGACTCAAACGTCTTCGTGTGTGGCACTATGCAGCTCGGCCAAGTTGCTGTCACCCACGTTTGAGCCAACGTTTGAGGTCAAACGTGAGCTCAAACGTGGTTCTCCCATGCTACTCCTTTGGCCAACGTTTGGCCCAACGTTTGAGGCAAACGTTGGCACAAACGTGGCTCAATTAAATCATCAATCAGGGACTCTTCTTCATGCTAAATTGGCGCCAACGTTTGACCTCACGTTTGAGGCAAACGTTGGCACAAACGTTGGTTTGCTCCAGGGGTGTTTTTTTCATTTGCTTCTCACGTTTGAGTTAACGTTTGAGGCAAACGTTAGCTCAAACGTGAATCCCTCTTTTCAAGCCCATTCTTGCAACCTTCTTCCAAGCTTTATTCCACCTATCATCAATCAACAATTATATCAAAGCTATGCCATAATCATGAGAGTTGTTCTTCTTCTTGTCACATGAGCAATTATGGCACAAAAACTCATGAAAATGCATCAATTTATCCATAGTTGATTGAATCAAAGGAAACATGAAATTCAACCCAATTGGCTTAGTTATGGCTTAAGAAAGTGCATAAAACTAAATGAAAACAAAGGAAAAAGACTAGTGAAACTAGGCCAAGATGACTTGTCATCACAACACCAAACTTAAAACTTGCTTGTCCCCAAGCAAGTCAAGCATCTTGATTATTGAATTGCAGAAAAACTATAGTAGACAGAAGGACAGATAGGGGGTATAATATCACTTTCAATCATAGCAATATCTGATAATGAACAATACAACCTTTTGGAGTTTACTTGATGTCCTCTTCCTTATCATCATTGCTGGTCTTCACATTCCTCTTTCACCTCTTTGATTGATGATGCTAAATCTTCCAAAAGTTTGTATGGTGCTCTGCAGTGATATTGAGAGTTGCTTGTTCCCCAAGCACTCGAAAAATGGTTAGCATGCATGAATTATTTGTGGGCCTTTGAACTTACTTTGGTGTGGGAACACCAAACTTAGTACCTTGCCAATGGTTCTCATGCATCAGATTAACCATGTGTGAAACTCTTTTTCTTTTTCAAAAGCAGTAGAACTAAAAACTAGGAAACAGCAGAATAGTTAACTAGTTCGTCTAGATGCTTGAAGCTAGCATTATGCAGCAGGTGAGAATATATTTTATGATGAAATTTTGGTGGAACACCAAACTTAGAACCCTTCATTCTCCTTTATATTGTTTTGGTGTGTAAACCAAACTTAGCTTCTTGCAATATAGATGAAGTTAATTAACCTTTTTATTAAAATAGCTATGAAAAGAGAACTACATCAGGTTGGGTTGCCTCCCAACAAGCGCTTCTTTATTGTCATTAGCTTGACATCCTCTATGCTTGCTCAGCTTAGATTCTGGGCTTCCTTCTCCTTGTCCCATTGTCCTCCTAAGTGAGGCTTTGCTCTATGATGCTCATCCTGGATGAGTGATTCTTTTCCTTTAGCCCTCTTCTCACCCATTTCTGTGAGGTTCTTAGCCAATTGTTGCATTTGCTTCTCAATTCTTCTGACTGAGGCTTCCTGGTTCTTCATTGTCACCTCTTGGTGTTTCATCATTCTCTCTATTAAGATCTCCAGATTGGTAATCCTCTGAGAGTCTTGTGAGATTGGTTGGTTGTGGGGTGTTGGGGGTTGGAAGGGTGGGTAGTGTGGTGATATGTAGTGATTGTTGTTGGTATAGTGGTGTTTTTGCAGGTTTGGGAAATTGGGGTTGTTGTAGTTGAAGTCCCTTTGTTCCTGATGTTGATGCTCACTTCTTCTCCAGTTGGAATGAGTTCTCCAGGGTGAGTTGTACACATCATTCTGAGACCTGTGTTGGAGCATGCTAGAGGTATTGCTTGGAGAGTGTGACTGCTCATAACTTTGTTGCTCATGGTCAATTGCTCCAAAACCTTGTTCAGGTTGATTCCAACCGTGTGAGTTTTGAGTTAGGTTGTATGCATTTACTATAGCAGTTTGCAGCTCATTGATTTTTCTGACCATCACATCTAGTTGTTGTAGAGTCTGCTGATGCATCTGCTTGTGTTGATTCATGACTGCACGGACACCTTCAATTTCCTTCTCTTGCATGAATGGTTGTACTTCTGCCTCTGGTTTAACAATTCCCTGAGGTGGTTTCAACTTGACTAGGAGTTCACTCATTAGTTCTTCCCATCCGATGATGCTTCCTTGTGGGAAAGCTTCAAACCATTGAGCAACATCGTTCATGGTGATGAATGGGTGCTTCAAATTATGGGTTTTATTATCATCTAAGGTGGGGATATTACTTCCATGATTACTGGAATTAGTTGAGTTCCCCTCCATGATCTGCACAATCACAAACGGTCCAGATGAAGATAGAGTATATTCATGCCAGAATATGATTGGAGAGTTAGTTGACACTATGTGTCAAACAGTTGATAAACTTGAAAGATAGATAGAAGAAAATTGCTTCTCTCATATATTCAATAAGCACAAGCATGAGAATCACACAAAGCCAGAAAATACCAAGAAAACTTCACTCTATTGCTAAAGTGAGGTTTCAGTTAGCTCGGGCAAAAATTCAAACAGTTAGTGGGTTAGTAAAAAAATAAAGAAACAGAAAGGAAAAAGTGCTTGATCTAGATCTCCACTTCACTTAATCATTGTCAATCTATTTCAATCCCTGGCAACGGCGCCAAAAACTTGATGTGCGGAAAACGATCCGACACAAAACTCACCGGCAAGTGCACCGGGTCGCATCAAGTAATAAAACTCACAGGAGTGAGGTCGATCCAACAGAATTCTTTCAATACTCCAACACCCAAGATTCAAACAAAGAGTAAATAAAATTGAAAATAAGAAAACTAAGAGGAAGAGAATTCAATTCTCCTTCCCCGAGACTCAGAAACTCAAAACAACTCAAAACCAAAAGCTCTCCAAAAACTACTCAGCAAAACTAAAAGAAAAAGCTCCCTTAAAACTTCAAATCCTAAGCTATTTATACACTTTCTTCAAATGATCATTAAGCCTTGAATTGGGCCTTTAGTATTGATGGAATTGGGTTGACAATAGCCTCCGTTGATTGCTCTTGGTGTTGGGAAGAAATCCACTTGTGAACCGGGCCATGAACCATTCACGTTTGAGTCAACGTTTGAGGAAAACGTTGACTCAAACGTCTTCGTGTGTGGCACTATGCAGCTCGGCCAAGTTGCTGTCACCCACGTTTGAGCCAACATTTGAGGTAAACGTTTGGCGCAACGTTTGGCCCAACGTTTGGGGTAAACGTTGGCGCAAACGTGGCTCAATTAAATCATCAATCAGGGACTCTTCTTCATGCTAAATTGGCACCAACGTTTGACCTCACGTTTGAAGCAAACGTTGGCGCAAATGTTGGTTTGCTCCAGGGGTGTTTTTTTCATCTGCTTCTCACGTTTGAGTTAACGTTTGAGGCAAACGTTAGCTCAAACGTGAATCCCTCTTTTCAAGCCCATTCTTGCTACCTTCTTCCAAGCTTTATTCCACCTATCATCAATCAACAATTGTATCAAAGCTATGCCATAATCATGAGAGTTGTTCTTCTTCGTGTCACATGAGCAATTATGGCACAAAAACTCATGAAAATGCATCAATTTATCCATAGTTGATTGAATCAAAGGAAACATGAAATTCAACCCAATTGGCTTACTTATGGCTTAAGAAAGTGCATAAAACTAAATGAAAACAAAGGAAAAAGACTAGTGAAACTAGGCCAAGATGACTTGTCATCATGTAACACCCTAATTACCCTAAACCTTACCTCATGCCGTAAAGCAAGGGTTAATCAGAGGTCATGACAATCCTAAGGCTTATACATAAATATATATAGAAAGAATAATAATTCTAGAAGCCCGACGAAAAATACAGCTCAAAAATGGAGTTTAAAAAACGCAAAATGTTCACACGAAGCTACACTAAACGAGGCACAAGATAAATGTACAGATATTAACACATATATAAAGATATCGACGGATAATAGCTATAAAGATCTAGCTGCCGCTCGCGGAGTTTATATATATATATATACATACAGAGTTTAAACAGATAAAATAGCTTATACAAACTTTCTCTCAAAGTGAGCCTCTAGGCAAAATAAATACAAAAGTGAGAGAGCTTAAACAAAATACTCAAAAGACTTCAAAACAAGATAGAGATCCTCCGCTCTATCACCACCAAAGCAACTCACCGAGGTGGATTGCGACCTACATCTGAAAAACAAGAACAGAATATGGTATGAGAACCGGAGGTTCTCAGTATGGTAGCAGTGTCCAGTGAAGTAAGATATGAGACTCTGGGACGCCAGAGGCAATCCTAGAACTTCATATCCATCACAAGATTCATCTTAGAGCATAACTAAAACATTAAAACATAACTTGAAACCATAATATTAAAGAGCTATTCTAACTTAGTGGATTTCTAATCTAACAACTCTCCCTTGTCCCACAGCCTGCACCAGCCTATCCTCCATGCAATCCCATCACCACCACCTTCTGAACCTCCTCAATCCCAGTAGAATACACAATTAATACAATACAAGTAAAACACAAGTATAAGCATATATGTCAAGTAATTCAAATAGGCAATTAGGCATGTTATACAATTAGGCAAGCAAATTCAAGTCGCCAAAGCAAACAAATAGATAGAATATGCATATGATGAATGCCTGTCCTACTGGCTGTGATATCACATTGTCAGTTCAACTGCCAACCCGACACATCTCCATTGAGATGTCGCCCTTCGGAATCATAATGGGAACCCCCGAAATATGGTGCACAAAACACCGTCCAAGATTTTGTGCCTGCACACTCTAGTGATCCGAAGGGATGCGAGCGGGATACTCTTGCCACAGATCTCACATCTCAACGTAAGCGGGATTAACCACCGTCCTTACGCTGCCGTCACCACGACCTCAATAGGCAGGATTAATGATAAACCACTATTTTATGGTTTATCTTGTGTTTAATTGAGTGGTTTCATCAAGTCTTTACCCATTTATTCACATGAATTGCGTGATTTTACAATTCCTTCCTAGTTTTGTTCTATGGTTGAAAACTTGCTTCCTAGAGATCTTTAATTTGTGTATTTTAATCCTCCTTTATACCATTCGATGTCGTGATCCGTATGTTAAGTGTTTCAGGCTTTATAGGGCAGGAATGGCTTAGAAAATGGAGAAGAAGCTTGCAAAAATGGAAGGAACACAAGAAACTAAGGAGATGACCAGCGAGCATCGACGCGCACGCAAGGCTCACGCATGCGCGCGATATGAAGAAATTTGCAGCGACGCGTGTGCGTGCCTGACGCGTACGCGTGGATTGGAGTTCTTGCGCGTGCTCGACGCAAACGCGTGACACGCCAAAACGACCAGCGACGCGTACGCGTGACTGACGCGTACGCGTGATATGCGCGATCTACAGAATTAACAGAAAACGCTGGGGGCAATTTTGGGCCGCATTTTGACCCAGTTTTGGCCCAGAAACACAGACTAAAGCCAGGGAACAAGCAGAGACTCAACACACATTCTCATTAGGATAATTTTTAGGTTTAGATATGAATCTAGAGAGGAATTACTCTTCCTCTAGTTTTCTTTACATTCATAGTTTATTAGTTTTATGCTTTTGCTTTGGATATTGAAGAGTCATCGCCTCTGTTGAAGATACTATTCTAGTTTGATTTATTACTTCCTATTTATTTATTCCATATTCTTAATTCTTGTTTAGAGTGGTAATTAGATTATTTTGGATTTATTAATGCAAAGGATTACTTTTATTTTTAATTAATTTTCAATCCCTATTTTATTTAATTTATCATGTCTTCTTCTTATATTTCTATGAGCGTTATATTCATGTCAATGGAGTAGATCCCTTACTTGACATGGAGGTTGATTAAGAAGAGACACTTGAGTTGGAAGGATTAAGTGATGGTTAAACTGGAAGTTATTGGCTAGTTCTGTATTTACTAATGCTAGACCTTCCCAAGGGAGAGGACTAGGATTTGTGAATAAGAGTTAGCTCAATCACTTGACTTTTCTTTATTTAGTAAGGGTTAACTAAGTGAAAACAACAATCTTTTTGATACTACACTTAAGAGATTCCAACAAGGATAGAACTTCCAATTAATCATTTCCCCAGTCAAGGCTTTTTATTTAGAATATTATAAACCTCTTTTAGTTTTTATTGCTTTAATTTACAAATAATTGTTCATTGCCCGACTCAGATTCTCTTAGAAACTCCTGATTAATAAATTAGCACCCTTTTTAGCAACTCGTTGGGAGACGACATGGGACTCATACTCCCAGTATTTTTATTCTAAATTTTGTGACAACCTTTCTAAATTGATGAGGCAGATTTTAGCTGGTTAAGAGCTATACTCGCAACGTAATTTCTAATTTGATTTCTTAATTAGCCGACTTACGCCTTACTCCATCAATTTTTGGCGTCGTTGCCGGGTAGTTGCAACTGTGTGCTAAATTATTAATTAGTGTACATATTTTTATTTCATTTGCGTATTTTATTTTACTTTATTACCATGAGCTATATGTTTCTCTCATTGAATGACGCGTTCATTGCCTGATCCGAGCTTAGCCGCATTTGATCCTGAAATTGAAAGAACTATTTCACGTATTAGTCGATCTCGATGTCGGTTAGCCTCTGAGGGTGGTGAAGTGATTGTTATCGATTCACCAGTCTCATCTGAGGGCGAATCTGAACCGCCATCTGAGAGCAAAACAAGCTCATTTACTACTACTTCAGTTGATTCACGTGCAGATAACATGGCAGCACCTAGACTCTCCAGGAAGCTGGAGCCCCAGATTTTACACTGCAGCCGTATCAAGTGCATCATCCAACTCTGGCTGTAGATTTTGAGCTAAATACTGCACTAATCAACTTGATGCCCAAGTTTCATGGCTTACCTGCTCAGGAGCCCATCAAGCACCTCAGGATTTTTAGACAGCCTATTCTACTGTTAGGCGTCATGGTACAAATGAAACTTTTATTCTTTTAACTGCCTTCCCATTTTCTCTTGAGGGAAAGGCAAGGGAGTGGTACTACTCCCAACCTGAAGGGACTGTTACCAACTAGGATATGCTCAGGAGAGAATTCTTGGAAAAATACTTTCCAGCTGAAGTTACAGACAGACTGTGGAAAGAGATCTCCTGCATTGTTCAAGGTGAATCAGAAACTCTCTATGAGTACTGGGAGCGCTTTAAGAACCTTCTGGACGCATGTCCCCATCACATGATTAACAGGCTAGTATTGATCAGCTATTTCACTCAAGGCATGAATCCTCGGGATAAAACTACACTAGATGGTGCTAGTAATGGTTCTCTGAAGAAGTACAAGACCGCAGATGAAGCATGGCAACTGATCAACGACTTAGCTGAGTCCACTAGGAATCACAGGCACAGGAGCAGTCACTCAAAAGCTATTGCAGAAGTTTTTTCTAGCACTGAGACTTCTGTTGTTACACAGAGTATATGTGAAATGACCAACCTACTGAAGCAGGTATAGTTGAATCAACAACAAACTCAGTCTTCCCCACCACAACAAGGCCAACAGTTAGTTCCCCAAAGAGTATGCGGAATATATGCTGATTATAGTCATTATACTGATGAATGTCCGTAGCTCCAACAAGAAGACAACACTGTGGCAGCTACTCACAACTTCTATGACCGCCCGAATCAAGGATACAATCAAGAAGGCGGCAACTACAACCAAGGCAGAAACTATAACCAAGGGTGGCAAGACAACTCCAACCAGGACTGGAGAGATATTTCTAACCATGGCTGGAGGGATAACTATAACAGAGGAGGCAGAGACAATAATGGAAATCAAAGGTGAAATAACAACAACAGACAGCAAAATCAGAACCAACCTTACAGAGCTCCTCACCTAAGACAGTCACAAGGACCCCAGCACAACCAACAACAGGTCCCTCAAATCACTTATCCTCCTTCCTCATCAAATGACGAGATGCTTCATTCTCTTGCACAAGGACAACAAGACATGTAGACTACACTGAACTCTACTCTAAATGGTCTGAATGCCACTTTACAAGCTCTCGCCGCCCGGATAGATTCATTACCTACTTCCACTAACCAACCTTTAAGCTCTAGTAGAATTTCTTCTCAACCCTTACTTAACCCCAAGGGTGGCATCAATGCCATCACTTTGAGGTCCAGAACCACACTGCAAGAGAGGAACCAAGAGGAGCCAAGCCCATAGGTACACGCCCAGCTGAGGATATGGTAGAAGTGGAAGATGCTGAAGAGGAAGAGGAAGTACAAGACAAGGTTGAAGAAGACGTAGCTCAGCAAAGGAATGGAGCACCAAAGGATGCAGAAGCTGCAAGTGGCGCCATTCCTATCCCATTTCTGCACCTTACAAGGAAGTCCAGAAAGCAGATGGAACTTGATCCCAAAATGGTAGAAATTTTCAAAAAGGTTGAGGTAACTGTTCCCCTTTTTGATGTTATTCAGCAAGTACCTAAATATGCAAAGTTTCTGAAAGATTTATGCATACATAAAGATAAAATTAATGAATTAGAAACTATTCCTTTAGGTAGTTCTATATCTGCTTTAATGGGAGGTATACCTGAAAAATGTAGTGACCTAGGTCCATGTATGGTAAACTGTACCATTGGAGGTGTAATATTTTCTGATTGCATGTGTGACTTAGGAGCGTGTGTTAGTATAATGTCATTGTCTATATATGATACCTTGAGGCTCCCTCCCTTAAAAAGGTCGGCAGCTCATTTTGTGTTAGCAGATAAAAGCATTATTACAGTAGTTGGAATTGCTGAAGATGTATTAGTGAGCATTAAGGGGCTCACATTTCCCATTGACTTCTATATCCTGGAAATGCCCCCTAATGACTCAGGAAGACCATCATCAATCTTGCTTGGAAGACCATTCCTGAAGACTTCGAAGTTCAAGCTGGATGCATTCTCAGGAACTTACTCTTTTGAGATAGATGGCAGAACAGTGAGTTTTAGTTTAAATGAAGCTATGAAGCACCCTCCGAAAGATCATTCTATCTTCCAGTGCGACATCATTGATGAAACTGTAGTTGAAGTTTACCAAGAAGAAGTAGAAGAGAAGCACATGGAGCAAGGTCCAAGTGTGGGGACACCCTCTAAACACAATAAGGACACTTTGCCATTATCACAAGCCCAAGATGATCCAGATCCTAGCCATGAGCAGAAATTGGAATTGAAACCCCTTCCTCCACACCTCAAGTATGCTTACCTTGAGGATAATCAGAAGTTTCCAGTTATCATTGCAAGGGAACTCACTTTACAACAGGAGGAGCAACTGCTCAGTGTGCTGAGAAAGCACAAGAAAGCAATTGGGTGGAGCTTGACAGATATAGTAGGCATCAACCCTCAAGTTTGTGAGCACAGAATATATTTAGAAGAGGAATCAAAGCATGTCCGTCAACCCCAAAGAAGATTGAATCCCACCATCTTAGAAGTTGTCAAGAAAGAAGTGATCAGGCTACTTGAAGCAGATATCATTTATCCTATCTCAGACAGTGAATAGGTCAATCTAGTATAAGTGGTGCCCAAGAAGTCTGGAGTCACAACAATAAAGAATGAGCATGGAGAGCTCCTAACAACTAGAGTGCAGAATTCATGGAGGGTTTGCATTGACTATAGGCATCTCAACCAAGCTACTCGCAAGGATCATTATCCCTTGCCATTTATTGATCAAATGCTTGATCGCCTGTCAGGTAAATCCTGATGAGCGAATAATTTATACGCTTTTTGGCATTGTTTTTACATAGTTTTTAGTATGATTTCGTTAGTTTTTAGTATATTTTTATTAGTTTTTAAATAAAAATCACATTTTTGGACTTTACTATGAGTTTGTGTGTTTTTCTGTGATTTCAGCTAATTTCTGGCTGAAATTGAGGGACTTGAGCGAAAATCTGATTCAGAGGCTGAAGAAGAACTGCAGATGTTGTTGGATTCTGACCTCCCTGCACTCAAAATGGATTTTCTGGAGCTACAGAAACCCAATTGATGCGCTCTCAATTGCATTGGAAAGTAGACATCTAGGGATTTCCAGCAATATATAATAGTCGATACTTTGCCCGAGTTTTGACGATGCAAACTGGCATTTAAACGCCAATTTCCTGCCCTATTCTGGAGTGAAACGCCAGAAACAGGTTGGAAATCAGAGTTAAACGCCAGAAACAGGCTACAACCTGGTGTTTAACTCCAAGAAGAGTCTATACACGTGAAAGCTTCAATGCTCAACCCAAGTACACACCAACTGGGCCCCGGAAGTGGATTTCTGCACTATCAGCACTTGGTTACTTATTTTCTGTAACCCTAGCTACTAGTTTAGTATAAAAACTACTTTTAGAGATTTATTTTGAGATCTAGTTTTCATATTTCAAAACTGAGACCATTGTACACGTTTGGAGGCTGGCCTCACGGCCATGCCTAGACCTTTTTCACTTATGTAGTTTCAACGGTGGAGTTTCTACACCCCATAGATTAAGGTGTGGAGCTCTGCTATTCCTCATGAATTAATGCAAAGTACTATTATTTTTCTATTCAATTCAAGCTTATTCTTATTCCAAGATATTCACTCGTACTTCAACCTGATGAATGTGATGATCCGTGACACTCATCATCATTCTCGCCTATGAACGCGTGCCTGACAACCACTTCCGTTCTATCTGCATAGCTTGAGTGTTTATCTCTTGGGCTCCTGGTTCAGATCAGAGTCTTCGTGGTATAAGCTAGAATTATTGGCGGCCATTCTTGAGATCCAGAAAGTCTAAACCTTGTGATATTCCGAGTAGGATCCAGGATGGGATGACTGTTACGAGCTTCAAACTCACGAGTGCTGGGCATAGTGACAGACATATAAGGATCAACAGATCCTATTCCAACATGAGTGAGAACCAACAGATGATTAGCCGTGCGGTGATAGTGCATTTGGACCATTTTCACTGAGAGGAAGGGAGGTAGCCATTGACGACGGTGATGCCCAACATACAGCTTGCCATGGAAAGGAGTATGAATGATTGGATGAAAGCAGTAGGAAAGCAGAGATTCAGAAGGAACAAAGCATCTCCATGCGCTTATCTGAAATTCTTACCAATGAATTGCATAAGTATCTCTATCTTATTTTATATTTTATTTATATTTTAATTATCAAAATCCCATAACCATTTGAATCCGCCTAACTGAGATTTACAAGGATGACCATAGCTTGCTTCAAGCCGACAATCTCCGTGGGATCGACCCTTACTCACGTAAGGTTTATTACTTGGACGACCCAGTGCACTTGCTGGTTAGTTGTGCGAAGTTGTGAAGAAGAATTGAGATTATGATAGTGCGTACCAAGTTTTTGGCGCAATTGAGATCACAATTTCGTGCACCAAGTTTTTGGAGCCGTTACCGGGGATTGTTCGAGTTTGGACAACTGACGGTTCATCTTGTTGCTCAGATTAGGTAATTTTATGTTTAAGCATTTTATTTTTAATTTTATTTTCGAAAAATACAAAAAAAAATATAAATTATTCTATGACTTCAGAATTTTTAAGAATGAATTCTAGAGTTTCATGATGATCTGTTGAAGTCTGGCTGGCTGTGAAGCCATGTCTAATCTTTTGGACCGAGGTTTTAACTCATCATCATAAGAGCTTTTTGATTCTTATCAATTCATCTGTTGTATGCCTGATTTGTATGCTAAAGCTTGGCTGGCCATTGGCCATGTCTAGTGTTTTGGACCGGAGCTTTCACTAAAAGCTTGGCTGGCTAGTAAGCCATGTCTAATTCTTGGACCGGAGTTTTAGACTAACATTGCATGATTCCTGGAATTCTTATTAAAAATTTTGAAATCCTTATTTTTCTTTTTCCAAATAATTTTCAAAAAAACAAAAAAAAAATTTCAATAAATCATAAAAACCAAAAATTTTGTGTTTTTGTTTGAGTCTAGTGTCAAATTGTAAGTTTGGTGTCAATTGCATCTTTTTAACTTTTCTTAAAGTTTTCGAAAACTCATGCATGATGTTCTTCATGATCTTCAAGTTGTTCTTGATGATTTTCTTTGTTTGATCTTTGCATTTTCATGTTTTGTGTCTTTTCTTGTTTTTCATATGCATTTTTAATTTGTTAGTGTCTAAAGTTTGAAAATTTTTAAGTTTGGTGTCTTGCATGTTTTTCTTTTCTTAAAAAACTTTCAAAAATAAGTTCTTGGTGTTTGAAGAACTGAAGATTGATGGTTTAGAAGTTATAGTAAACTCTCGTTGCAAGTATAGTTACTAAACCAAGCAATCAACTTTTCTTACAAACGTTTTGGTTGTCACAAGTAACAAACTCCTTTAAAATTGATAACCGAGTATTTAAACCTCGGGTCATCTTCTCAAGGAATTGCAGGGAAGTATGTTCTTATTATTGGTTATGAGTCTTGTAAATTGGGGATTTTGAAAGTAAGAAACCAGTATGTTAAATGATAAGAAAAATAAAATAGAAATAATAAAATAAACTCTTGGCAAGGTATTAGAACTAGAAGTCCTATCCTTATCAATTGTGATGAGAATTGGATTTTAATCCCACTTTGTTAACCTCTAACTATAAAGGTAAATCAAGTGGACTAATTAGCTTGATCCTCAGGCCCTAGTCAATTCCTATGGAAAGACTAGAGTTATTGGAGCAACTCCCAATTTCAACCACTGCTTTATTTGACAACTCAAGCGTTACCAATTACTTAACCAAAGCCAAAAGGAAGAAAATATCTAAATTAAATTAACAGCATCCATATAAATAAAGCAAAACAAAATTAAATCTGAAAATACCTCAAATTACATTAATAAAGGAAATCAAATCTAACATGGATGTTCATAAATTAAATTGGGAAAATAAATAAAAGGAAAATTGAACCTGATAAAAAGAAACAATCCTGAAAGCAAAGAAATCCTAAATCATAATCCTAAGAGAGAGGAGAGAATCTCTCTCTCTAAAAACTACATCTAAAACTAAAAATTATGAATTATGAGCTGATAATTATGAATGAATGGATTCCCCCACCTTATAGCCTCTAATCTGTGTTTTCTGGGCTGCAAACTGGGTCGAAAACAGCCCAGAAATCGCTGGAGAAGAAATCTGCCACGCTGATTTTTGTCACTGCGACGCGTCCGCGTGGAGCACGCATTCGCGTCACCTAGCGTCAAGGAAAATATAGCATATTATATATCAAATCAAAGTTCCGGACGTTAGCTTTCCAACGCAACTAAAACCGCGTCATTTGGACCTCTGTAACTAAAGTTATAGCTGTTTGAGTGCGAAGAGGTCAGGCTAGACAGCTTAGCAATTTCTCCAATTTCTTGTATTCCTTCCACTTTTGCATGCTTCCTTTCCATCCTCTGAGCCATTCCTGTCCTGTAATCTCTGAAAACACTTAACACACATATCAAGGCATCTAATGGTAGTAAAAGAGGATCAAACATAGGGAACTTAAGGCCAAAGAAGCATGTTTTCAATCAAAGCACATAATTAGGAAGGCAAATGTAAAACCATGCAAATAGTATGAATAAGTGGGTAAAGAATTGATAAAATTCACTCAATTGAGCACAAGATAAACTATAAAATAGTGGTTTATTAATCTCCCCACACTTAAACAATAGCATGTCCTCATGCTAAGCTCAAGAGAAGCTATAAAGATGAAGAGGAATGGTAGATTAATATGAAATGCAACCTATCTATATGAATGCAACTACATGCAAAATGTTTCTACCTACTTAGTTAAAAGTAAATAAGCTCT
This sequence comes from Arachis ipaensis, assembly GCF_000816755.2. Classification (NCBI taxonomy): domain Eukaryota; kingdom Viridiplantae; phylum Streptophyta; class Magnoliopsida; order Fabales; family Fabaceae; genus Arachis; species Arachis ipaensis. The sequence goes on along the minus strand of NC_029791.2, from coordinate 66,278,086 downwards.
TCAAGATAAACATAAATCAGATTTCACTAATTCAAATCATAAAATAAAGATCAAATAAACTTGTAAGAAGATAGCTCATGAAAGCAGGGAACATAGAATTAAGCACTGAACCCTCACTAGTAGTGTATATCACTCTAACTCTCAAGTGTCTAGGGTTAATCACTCTACTCTCCTTTAGTCATGCTTTCTAAACTTTGTTTTTCATCTAACCAATCAACAAAAATTTAATGTACCAATGCAAACATCATGAGGTCTTTTCAAGGTTGTAATGGGGCTAAGGTAAGGGTGAGGGTATATATATGGCTAAGTGAGCTATAAATTGAATCTTTAATTAACCTAAACTTTCACCTAACATACATATACTCTATATAATTCTAATTCATGCCTAGCTACCCAAAATTTCCACTTTTGCATCACATACTCATGTATCAACTTTTCTTTTTTTTTTTTTAATTTATCACATGTGCATTGATCTTTCATTAACTTAATATTGGGGTAATTTTGTTCCCTTTATTTATTTAAATATTTATTGAATATATATATATATATATTTTTTTTTTGGATTTTTTTTAATCATAAAAGCAAACATAACTTATCAATGCACATGGATTTTTAATTTTTTCCGGTTTTACATGAGTAAGTTCCCAAATTCCCAAAATTCAAATAAATTAAAAACATGATACATTCCCTTATTAACCCATGTTCCCACAATTTCCCCACACTTAGTTGATGCACAATCTCTAACTTAAGCTAACCAAAGATTCAATTTGGGATAATTAATTTGTTTTTCTGCTTAAGGTTAGTGATGTGGTTATAGAACAAGAGGGGATTAAAAGCTCAAGGGGCTAACAAAGGTGATGTAAAAGGTAGGCTAATTTGGGATAAGTGAGCAATTTAAACAATGGCCTCAATCATATGTAAGCATATAAATACACTAAATAATGGACATATAGAATGGAACAAAGCAAAGATTGCAATCATAGGGAAGAAAACACACAAGAATGAAATATTTATGGTTAAGTAATATAACCATATAAATAAGCTCAAAATCTCACAGGTTGTGTGTTCTTAGCTTTTTAAACTATGTTCCAAATACAACTTCAAACAAATTTAACACAAAAATTTTGATTTTAAATTAGTGAAATTTTTCAAAAAATAGGATCTTAAAAAGAAACTTATTATTTCTCAACCAAGTAGTAGCTAAATACATAAAATAAAAAAAATCATGCAATGAAACATGCAAATGTAATAATGTACTAAATAAAATATTGGTGTTGAGAAGAAAATAACTAACCCATGGAGATCGGTATCGACCTCCCCACACTTAAAGATTGCACCATCCTCGGTGTATGCTGAGATGTGCAGGTGGACGGGTTGTTCCAAATGATGCTTTTCTTTAAGGATTGTGCAGATGAACTTGTTTGTCTCCCCTTTTAGAAGTTTCTCCCTTTTTCCGTCTTCGGTGGCCAGCCTGAAAGAAGAGAAAAAGAGGAAAAGTAACCCAAAAGATAGAAAATAAATAAAATATGGGTATTAATGCCAGATGATAAGGGTCTCATTTACATGAAAGCTTCAACATGTTCGTGAGAAAATAATAGAAGCACATGGCATATCAGTGGTGCAGAAATTGCAACAAAGGGGAGGAGTGTGGGTAATGAAAATATCAATATAAGTTTATGTCAATGCAAATGAAGTGCAAGTATCATAAAAGATTAGCATTAGCAGATAATTAATATCATCCCACAGTGTAAAACAAGTTACTAAGCACCAAAGTAAATTCAAGAAAGGATGCAACAGTTGAATAAGAACATTTAACACCAAAGGAAAAATAATGAATTTAGAAAAGAAAATAAAAATATGCACAAAATTAAGATGCAATGAACAAAATATGCAAATAAATTAAGTAAAATAAAATAAAAGATAAGAAGAATGAGAAGGGAAAGAAGGGAAGAAGAAGTAAGTAAGAAAGGAGGGAGGAAAAATTAGGATTGGGGAAGAAAATATAAGATATTTGGCAAATTAGGATAAGCTGTGCAGCGCAAGCGACGTGGACGCGTGGGGCACGCGGTCGCGTGACTTGCACTTATACGGATCGACGCGGTCGCGTCCGTCACGCGGTCGCGTGACACAGTTTATGCTACTGGCGCGAGGGCAGCCTCGCGCTCGCACAACTCTCTGTTCGAAACTTAGTATTGCCAAAATCCAGGGTGACGCGGTCGCGTGATCGACGCGATCGCGTGAGTGGCCATTATGGGGGTATGACACGGACGCATGGGGCACGCAGTCGCGTCGTAAGGCTTGTGTGTTTAGCACCAGTCCAGCGCTACTCCAGCACAACTTTCGGCTATATATCCTTTTCACGTCGATTTCCTGGTCACGCGCGTCCGCGTGAGTGACGCGGACGCGTGGGAGGCTCTTTTGCCACATGACGCGGACGCGTCAGTGATGCGGTCGTGTGGGTCAAATTATCCTAAAGGAACGCCTCCAGCCACGCTCTCGCGTGACTCTCTGTTCAATTCTTTTCTTCCCAACGCACTGGTGACGTGGTCGCGTCGCATGCGTGCTTTTTTTTTTTTAATGCAGTATGCAGAATGCAATGCTAATATGAATGTTATGCAAAACTCCAGGTTCAATACAATAAAATAAAATAAAACTCGAAAAAAATAAAACTAAATAAAAAAATGTTAAAAAGGAACGATCATACCATGGTGGGTTGTCTCCCACCTAGCACTTTAGTTATTGTCCTTAAGTTGGACATTTGGAGAGTCCTTTATTATGGTGGCTTGGCTTGAACTCATCCAGGAATCTCCACCAATGTTTGTACTTCCAGTAACCTCCGGGGTCCCAAACTAGGCATGTAAAGCCCTTAAGAAGCTTCAAACAAATTCTTAGGCTCCCGGGGTGACAAATGTCAGAGCAGATTCCAGGATCCCAAATCTTGCTTTTACACCCATTTTTGTCGGGATCTGTATTTTTCTAGCTGGGTGATAAGTAATTTGAATTCTCACTGCAGCTACCAAACAGCTTCCTAGACCTATTCAATTGAGCTTTACACCAACCTTTGCATTTAAACTTAAAGCTTCCAACCATAATGAACCTTGCAGGACAATTCTTACCAATGACTATTTTCCTCTTACTCTTAATGCCACAAAGAGCTCTAAGTTGACCATCCGTCTCCAGTATCCCATATTCAAGTGGGATTAGAAAGCTAAAGGATATGAATTTTACCCACTTGAATGTTGTGAAGGATGATGGCAACTTAGGGGGAGGGGTCTCCAATAACTTTGGCAAGGTGATTTCAAGCTCCACTCCCTTGTGCTCTTTGACAATTTCCACCTCTTTGTAAACTTCTTTAATTTCAACCTCTTCCTCTTGGTAGCTTTCTTCCAATTCAATCTCTTCTTCATTACTCACCAAGGGCATGGGAGGCTGTGCTTCTGCTTCTTTAGTCTCTATTTCTTGATCAACCTCTTCCAAGTGTTCAACCATGGTATACCTTGGAGGTTGTACACTCTCCTCAACATCAACATCAAACACCGTGGAAGGAGGCTCTGTGACTGGACTTTCCAATGGAGGTACAGCATCTCTTAAGTTTGCATGAAATTTGATTTTTGAAATAAGATAAGATAAGATTTTGAAAAAGATATGATTTTTGAAAAATATTTGAATTTTGAAATTTTAAAACTAAGATAAGATAAGATAAAAATTTTAAAATCAAAATCTGAAAATTTTTTTTATGGAAAATTCGAAAATTCAATTAAAAATAAAGAGAAAATATATTTTTGAATTAAATGAGGAAAGAGAAAAACAATAAAATGACACCAAACTTAAAATTTAGATCAAAACGAAGAAAACAACTAAGAACAACTTGAAGGACAAGATGAACACGAAGAACAACTTTTTGAAAAATTTTTAATAACTAAATAAAAACCAATAACCTCTTAATTTATGAAAAAGAAAAAAATAAAAACAAAAATAAAAATAAATAAATAACCAAAAAGCAAATATTTACAATAATCAATAATAAGGCACACGTTTGCAACTCCCCGGCAACGGTGCCATTTTGAAGAAGTGAAGATTGATGGTTTAGAAGTTATAGTAAACTCTCGTTGCAAGTATAGTTACTAAACCAAGCAATCAACCCTTCTTACAAACGTTTTGGTTGTCACAAGTAACAAACCCCTTTAAAATTGATAACCGAGTATTTAAACCTCGGGTCGTCTTCTCAAGGAATTGCAGGGAAGTATGTTCTTATTATTGGTTATGAGTCTTATAAATTGGGGGTTTTGAAAGTAAGAAACCAGTATGTTAAATGATAAGAAAAATAAAATAGAAATAATAAAATAAACTCTTGGCAAGGTAATAGAGCTGGAAGTCCTATCCTTATCAATTGTGATGAGAATTGGATTTTAATCCCACTTTGTTAATCTCTAACTATGAAGGTAAATCAAGTGGACTAATTAGCTTGATCCTCAGGTCCTAGTCAATTCCTATGAAAAGACTAGAGTTATTGGAGCAACTTCCAATTTCAACCACTGCTTTATTTGACAACTCAAGCGTTACCAATTACTTAACCAAAGCCAAAAGGAAGAAAATATCTAAATTAAATTAACAACAACCATATAAATAAAGCAAAACAAAATTAAATCTGAAAATACCTCAAATTGCATTAATAAAGGAAATCAAATCTAACATGGATGTTCATAAATTAAATTGGGAAAATAAATAAAAGAAAAATTGAACCTGATAAAAAGAAACAATCCTGAAAGCAAAGAAATCCTAAATCATAATCCTAAGAGAGAAGAGAGAACCTCTCTCTCTAAAAACTACATCTAAAACTAAAAATTATGAATTATGAGCTGATGATTATGAATGAATGGATTCCCCCACCTTATAGCCTCTAATCTGTGTTTTTTGGGCCGCAAACTGGGTCGAAAACAGACCAGAAATCGCTGGAGAAGAAATCTGCCACGCTGATTTTCGTCACTGCGACGCGTCCGTGTGGAGCACGCATTCATGTCACTTAGCTTCAAGGCAAATATAAAATATTATATATCAAATCGAAGTCTCAAATGTTAGCTTTCTAACGCAACTAAAACCGCGTCATTTGGACCTCTATAGCTAAAGTTATAGCCGTTTGAGTGCGAAGAGGTCAGGCTAGACAGCTTAGCAATTTCTCCAACTTCTTGTATTCCTTCCACTTTTGCATGCTTCCTTTCCATCCTCTGAGCCATTCCTGCCCTGTAATCTCCGAAAATACTTAACACACATATCAAGGCATCTAATGGTAATAAGAGAGGATCAAACATAGGGAACTTAAGGCCAAAGAAGCATGTTTTCAATCAAAGCACATAATTAGGAAGGCAAATGTAAAACCATGCAAATAGTATGAATAAGTGGGTAAAGAATTGATAAAATCCACTCAATTGAGCACAAGATAAACCATAAAATAGTGGTTTATCATTGTTCATCTTGACATTCAAAGTGTTCTTGCATATTTTTCTTATTTTGATTCATAATTTCTATGTTTTGTTTCAATTTGGTGTTTTTCTCTCTCTTTATTAAAAATAAAAAAATCAAAAAATATCTTTTCCTTATTTTGCTCATAATTTTCGAAAATTTGGTTTGATTTGGTCAAAAGTTTTAAAAATCTAGTTGTTTCTTATGAGTCAAGTCAAATTTTCAATTTAAAAATTTCTATCTTTTTCAGAAATTAAATCTTTTTCATTTTTTCTTTCATATTTTCGAAAATTCCAAAATGACTTCAAAATCTTTTTCTTATTTTTTTTGAAATTAATACAAAATATTTGATGTGATTGATTCAAAGATCTCAAGTTGTTACTTGCCTATTAAGAAAGGCTTAATCTTTAAATTTTAAATCGTATCTTTTTGTTTCTTGTTAGTCAAGTAATCAACTTTAATTTTAGAAATCAAATCTTTTTAAATTTCTTTTTCAAATCTTTTTCAAAATGATTTTCAATCATATCTTTTTCAAAATCAATTTTAAAATCTTTTCTAACTTCTTATCTTTTCAAAATTGATTTTCAAATCTTTTTCAATTAACTACTTGACTTTTTGTTTGTTTTACTATTTCTTGTCTTTTTCAAAACCCACCTAACTAATTTTCTCTCTATAATTTTTGAAAACTCCTCCCCATTTTTTCCAAATTCTTTTTAATTAACTAATTGTTTCAAATTTTAATTTTATTTTATTTCTTCTCTTAATTTTCGAATTATAACCAATAATTAAAATAAAAACAAAAATATTTTCCTTTTATTTTAATTTTAATTTTCGAATTCTTACCCCTCTCATCTCTATCTATTTATTTATTTATCTACTAACACTTTTCTTCTACTCATAATTTGAACCCCCTCTTCTTCTCTGTGTTCAAATTTTTCTCTTCTCCTTCTTCTATTCTTCTCTTCTTATACTCACATAAGGAATCTCTATACTGTGACATAGAGGATTCCATATTTTCTTTTCTGTTCTCTTCTTTTTCATATGAGCAGGAACAAGGATAAGAATATTCTTGTTGAAGTTGATCCTGAACCTGAAAGGACTCTGAAGAGGAAGCTAAGGGAAGCTAAAGCACAACTCTCTGGAGAGAACCTGACAGAAAGTTTTGAAAAAAGAGGAAGACATGGCCGAACCTAACAACAATGGTGGAGATACAAGGAAGATGCTTGGTGACTTTATTGCACCCTCTTCTAACTTCTATGGAAGAAGCATCTCACTTCCTGCAATTGGAGCAAACAACTTTGAGCTTAAACCTCAATTAGTTTCTCTAATGCAGCAGAACTGCAAGTTTCATGGACTTTCAATGGAAGATCTTCATCAGTTTTTAGCTAAATTCTTGTAAATCTGTGACACTGTCAAGACCAATGGAGTTGATTCCAAGGTCTACAGGCTTATGCTTTTCCCTTTTGCTGTAAGAGACAGAGCTAGAACATGGTTGGATTCACAACCTAAGGATAGCCTGAACTCTTGGGACAAGCTGGTCAGTGCTTTCCTGGCTAAATTCTTTCCACCTCAAAAGATGAGCAAGCTTAGAGTGGAAATCCAAACCTTCAGACAGAAGGAAGGAGAATCCCTCTATGAAGCTTGGGAAAGATACAAGCAACTGATCAAAAGGTGTCCTACTGACATGCGTCCAAAATGGAGCATCATAAGTATATTCTATGATGCTCTGTCTGAGTTGTCAAAAATGTCATTGGACCATTCTACAGGAGGATCTCTTCATCTAAAAACCCCTGCAGAAGCTCAGGAACTCATTGAAATAGTTGCAAATAACCAGTTCATGTACACCTCTGAGAGGAATCCTGTGAACAATGGGACACCTCAGAAGAAGGGAGTTCTTGAAATTGATACTCTAAATGCCATATTGGCTCAGAACAAAATATTGACTCAGCAAGTCAATATGATTTCTCAGAGTCTGAATGGATTGCAAGCTGCATCCAACAGTATTGAAGAAGCATCTTCTGAAGAAGAAGCTTATGATCCTGAGAATCCTGCAATGGCAGAGGTGAATTACATGGGAGAACCCTATGGAAACACCTATAATCCTTCATGGAGAAATCATCCAAATTTCTCATGGAAGGACCAACAGAAGCCTCAACAAGGCTTCAATAATAATGGTGGAAGAAATAGGTTTAGCAATAGCAAGCCTTTTCCAACATCTTCTCAGCAACAAACAGAGAATTCTGAACAGAGCTATTCTGGCCTGGCAACCATAGTCTCTGATCTATCCAAGACCACACTAAGTTTCATGAATGAAATAAGGTCCTCCATTAGAAATTTGGAGGCACAGGTGGGTCAGCTGAGTAAGAAGATTACTGAAACTCCTCCCAGTACTCTCCCAAGCAATACAAAAGAAAACCCCAAGAGAGAGTGCAAGGCCATAACCATGACCAATATGGTCGAACCTGGAGAGAGTGAGGAGGATGTAAGTCCCAGTGAGAAAAGCCTCATGGGACGTCCTCTGGACAGAAAGAAATTTCCCTTTGAGGAACCAAAGGAATCAGAGGCTCAAACAGAGACCATAGAGATTCCATTGAACTTCCTTCTGCCATTCATGAGCTCTGATGAATATTCTTCCTCTGAAGAGGATGAAGACATCATTGAAGAGCAAGTTGCTAAGTATCTAGGAGCAATCATGAAGCTGAATGCCAAGTTATTTGGTAATGAGACTTGGGAGGATGAACCCCTCTTGTTCACCAATGAACTGAGTGCATTAATGAGGCAGACATTACCTCAGAAGAAACCGGATCCCGGAAAATTCTTCATACCTTGTACCATAGGCACCATGACCTTTGAGAAGGCTCTGTGTGACCTGGGGTCAGGGATAAACCTCATGCCACTCTCTGTAATGGAGAAACTGGGAATCTTTGAGGTACAAGCTGCAAGAATCTCACTAGAGATGGCAGACAAATCAATGAAACAGGCTTATGAACTAGTAGAGGACGTGCTGGTAAAGGTTGAAGGCCTTTACATCCCTGCTGATTTCATAATCCTCGACACTGGGAAGGATGAGGATGAATCCATCATCCTTCGCAAACCCTTCCTAGCCACAGAAAAAGCTGTGATTGATGTTGACAGAGGAGAGTTGGTCCTTCAGTTGAATGAGGACTACCTTGTATTTAAGACTCAAGGGTCTCCTTCTGTAACCATGGAGAGGAAGCATGAAAAGCTTCTCTCAATACAGAGTCAAACAAAACCCCCACATTCAAACTCTAAGTTTGGTGTTGGGAGGCCACAACCAAACTCTAAGTTTGGTGATGAGAGACCCCAACCCTGCTCTGATTATCTGTGAGGCTCCATGAGAGCTCACTGTCAAGCTATTGATATTAAAGAAGCGCTTATTGGGAGGCAACCCAATGTTATTTAATTATATCTATCTATTTTCCATTGTTATTTTATGTTCTTTTTAGGTTGATGATCATGTGAAATCATAAAAATAACTGAAAAATCAAAAACAGAATGAAAAACAGAATGAAAAAATTGGGTTGGGCCAATCGGTCCGCCATCGGTGTGCACCGGTCGGCTCGTCCCTTCTGCCAGTGATGCACTCCTGGCCTTAACTGCCCGGGTCGTGCCTCTGGTGCTGTTACTTTAAAGAAATTAGAGTGCTCAAAGCAAGCCTACGCTCTGTATACATTAGCATGGGATAACATCATAGGATTCCGATCCTATTGTGTTGGCCTTCGGGATCGGAGTAATGATTAAGAGGGACAGTCGGGGGCATTCGTATTTCATAGTCAGAGGTGAAATTCTTGGATTTATGAAAGACGAACAACTGCAAAAGCATTTGCCAAGGATGTTTTCATTAATTAAGAACGAAAGTTTGGGGCTCGAAGACGATCAGATACCGTCCTAGTCTCAACCATAAACGATGCCGACCAGGGATCAGCGGATGTTGCTTTTAGGACTCCGCTGGCACCTTATGAGAAATCAAAGTCTTTCGGTTCCGGGGGGAGTATGGTCGCAAGGCTAAAACTTAAAGGAATTGACGGAAGGGCACCACCAAGAGTGGAGCCTGCGGCTTAATTTGACTCAACACGGGGAAACATACCAGGTCCAGACATAGTAAGGATTGACAGACTGAGAACTCTTTCTTGATTCTATAGGTGGTGGTGCATGGCCGTTCTTAGTTGGTGGAGCGATTTGTCTGGTTAATTCCGTTAACGAATTCCTTTTATAGCAGTCCTATTTATTCGGTACAGAGCATGTCGTAGTCAATTTTCAATTTCTATTGAATTTATTTTTTCAAGGAAAACTTCTTTCAATTATGGAAGCACGAGAATCTTATTTCAAATTCTGGTATATACGTATCATATGCAGAATACGGATAAGATACCCGATAGATATTATCTCTGTAACAATTTCTAGTTATATTCTAGGGTTTAAATATACTGACAGTTACTGTTATAATTAAAATGGAGAAGGTTTTTTGAATAAAAAAAGCAATATTGATAAATTATGTATCAAATTTCATTTCTTTTTTTCTCATAACGACAAAACCATCTTCTCATTTCGATTTCAAGAATTGTTCAGGAATTGTATAGTTAACGGTTCCATTTTGTCCTTCCATTATTGCGTTTGTCGATCAAAGTGCATATCTCTTTTTCAATAAAAAAAGGGTATTCTCATATATATATCGTTTTGGCGGCATGGCCGAGCGGTAAGGCGGGGGACTGCAAATCCTTTTTCCCCAGTTCAAATCCGGGTGTCGCCTGATCGACAAGAGAATTGAATTTTGACTTTTTAATTAAAAAATGAGAGAAAAAAAGAATTTATCTGTAATGTTTTTCGACTCTACTAGAAATCTGATCAAAACTTGTTTGATGTTCTAATAGAATTTATTGAATTGTTTCGTGTTAATATAATAGTTTTAGTGCAAAATCGAATCCCCCCTTTGACTTTGTACCAGCGATTTAAATAAATATATATAGTTATTATAGTTTCTAGTATTCTCAGTGATTAGATTAATACCAAAAAAAACAAACAAGAATTAGTGAACAATAGTAAAATAATTCCTTCATAGTGATATTTTTTATAGAGATAGGAGAAAAAATTCACATGGATATAGTAAATCTTGCTTGGGCTGCTTTAATGGTAGTTTTCACATTTTCCCTTTCTCTCGTAGTATGGGGAAGAAGTGGACTTTAAAGGTACGACTAATTGGGGTGGGGGATCCAACTGTATCAATTGTTTTCTAGCTGGGTTATTAAATTTTTCTATTGAATATTTTTTATTTCATTTCCTTTTAATTAATACCATACCAATTCCTTTAATTCAAATATATCCGCATTTCGGAAGTCTATTTTATTTGAGTGGTGTAATGTATTCTATGCATAATAAATACAAAATACTCTGTCAATCACCCAAATAGTGAAATTATTACCTTATTCTTGTTAAGGGGATGAAAAAAAGATAGGAAATTTTTTCCTATTCCAACCTAATTCTTCCTAAGATTTCTATTTAGATGAACTGGCTCTTACCAAAGTTATATATCGAAAATGAGTAACCGCGGAACTCCCTTTAACACCCCGTTTCCCTTTTTTCCCCTTTTCTTTTTTCAAAGTTGGATTTCTAAGTTCTTTATTGAACTCATTTATTTGCAATCATGGTTAAACCAAAAAGTTATTGAAAAAAATTGAAAACAAAGATTCTTTTTAGTTTAGTAAAAAAAAATAGGAAAAAGATTCATTATTTTAAAGATGTTTTTCCTATTCTTTTTTACATCTCTCAAGTAATCTTTTCTATTTTTTTACCAAATAGCTCACCCTGGAGGAAGAGCTTACTGGAGTTTAAACGCCAGTAAGAGTAGCAGAATGGGCGTTAAACGCCCAGTCTGGCACCATTCTGGGCGTTTAACGCCAGAAACAGGCACCAGACCGGCATTTAACGCCAGAACAGAGCATCTAATTGGCGTTTAATGCCAAGAATGGGAGAAAAGCTGGCGTTAAACGCCAAAAACAAGCAGCAACCTGGCGTTTAATGCCAGAAGTGCACTCTAAGGGCATTTCGCACGCCTAAATGGAGCAAGAATGCTAAATCCTTGACCCCTCAGGATCTGTGGACCCCACAGGATCTCCACCTACCCTACCTCTTCTTCTCTCCTCTTCACACCCTTTCATAACACTCTTCCCTAAATACCCTTCACCAATCACCTCCATACCTCTTCCCCAAATACTATTCACCACTCACATCAATCAACTCTTCCCCAAAACCCCACCTACCTCCAAATTCAAAATCCTTTTCCTCACAAACCCAACCCTAATACACGAAACCTAACCCTTCCCCCACCCCTATATATACCCCTCAACACTACCTCATTTTCACACATTACAAACACTTCTTCCTCCCTTGGTCGAATACACTCTTCCCCTCCATCTCCTCCATTTTCTTCTTCTTCTACTATTTTCCTTCTTCTTTTGCTCGAGGATGAGCAAACATTTTAAGTTTGGTGTGGTAAAAGTGTTGCTTTTTATTTTTCCATAACCATTAATGGCACCTAAGGCCAGAGAAACCTCAAGAAAGAGGAAAGGGAAGGCAATTGCTTCCACCTCTGAGTCATGGGAGATGGAGAGATTCATCTCAAAGGTCCATCAAGACTACTTCTATGAAGTTGTGACCAAGAAAAAGGTGATCCCTGAGGTCCCTTTTAAGCTCAAAAAGGGCGAATACCCGAAGATCCGACAAGAGATTAGAAGAAGAGGATGGGAAGTACTCTCCAATCCTATACAACAAGTCGGAATCCTAATGGTTCAAGAGTTCTATGCAAACGCATGGATCACTAGGAACCATGATCAAAGTATGAACCCGAATCCAAAGAATTGGCTTACATGGTTCAGGGGAAATACTTAGATTTCAGTCCGGGAAATGTAAGGTTGGTATTCAACTTGCCAATGATGCAAGAAAATTCACGCCCTTACACTAGAAGTGTCAACTTTGATCAAAGGTTGGACCAAGTCCTCATGGACATATGGTTGGAGTTCATCCAACGCTCTATCATTCCTACTAGCAACCGATCCGAAGTAACTGTGGATCGGGCCATCATGATCCGAAGTGGAAGTTCATGAGATTATACCTCAAGAACTCTACAAGGTGGCTGACAAGTCCTCCACTTTGGCAAGGTTAGCCTTTCCTCACCTCATTTGTCACCTCTGCAATTCAGCTGGAATTGACATAGAGGGAGACATCCTCATTGATGAGGACAAGCCCATCACTAAGAAAAGGATGGAGCAAACAAGAGAGCCCACTCATGGACCTCAACAAGAGCATGAGGAAATTTCTCATCATGAAATCCCTGAGATGCCTTAAGGGATGCACTTTTCTCCACAAAAATATTGGGAGAAAATCAACACCTCCCTAGGAGAATTAAGTTCCAACATGGGACAACTAAGGATGGAGCACCAAGAGCACTCCATCATCCTCTATGAGATTAGAGAAGATCAAAGAGCTATGAGGGAGGAGCAACAAAGGCAAGGAAGAGACATAGAGGAGCTCAAGAACACCATTGGTTCTTCAAGAGGAAAAAGACGCCACCCTCACTAAGGTGGACCCATTCCTTAATCTCCTTATCTAGTTAATTTTTTCTGTTTTCGTTCTCTATGCTTTATTTTTATTTATGTTTGTGTCTTATTACATGATCATTAGTGTCTAGTGTCTATGGCTTAAAGCTATGAATGTCCTATGAATCCATCACCTTTCTTAAATGAAAAATGTTCTAAAAATAAAAGAACAAGAAGTACATGATTTCGAATTCATCATTGAGCTTAGTTTAATTATTTTGATGTGGTGGCAACACTTTTTGTTTTCTGAATGAATGCTTGAACAGTGCATATTTTTTTGAATTTGTTGTTTATGAATGTTAAATTTGTTGGCTCTTGAAAGAATGATGAAAAGGAAAAATGTTATTGATAATCTAAAAAATCAAAAAATTGATTCTTGAAGCAAGAAAAAGCAGTGAATAACAAGGCTTGCGAAAAAAAATGAAATGGCGAAAATAAAAGAAAAAGAAAGAAAAAGAAAAAGCAAGTAGAAAAAGCCAATAGCTCCTTAAACCAAAAGGCAAGAGCAAAAAGCCAGTAACCCTTTAAACCAAAAGGAAAGGGTAAAAAAGATCCAAGGCTTTGAGCATTAATGGATAGGAGGGCCCCAAGGAATAAAATCCTGGTCTAAACGGCTAAACCAAGCTGTCCCTAACCATGTGCTTATGGCGTGAAGGTGTCAAGTGAAAAGCTTGAGACTGAGCAGTTAAAGTCGAGGTCCAAAGCAAAAAAAGAGTGTGCTTAAGAACCCTGGACACCTCTGATTGGGGACTTTAGCAAAGCTGAGTCACAATCTGAAAAGGTTCACCCAGTTATGTGTCTGTGGCATTTATGTATCCGGTGGTAATACTGGAAAACAAAGTGCTTAGGGCCACGGCCAAGACTCATAAAGTAGCTGTGTTCAAGAATCAACATACTGAACTAGGAAAATCAATAACACTATCTGAATTCTAAGTTCTTATAAATGCCAATCATTCTGAACTTCAAAGGATAAAGTGAGATGCCAAAACTGTTCAGAGGCAAAAAGCTACTAGCCCCGCTCATCTAAATTGGAGCTGAGTTTCATTGATATTTTGGAATTTATAGTATATTCTCTTCTTTTTATCCTATTTGATTTTCAGTTGCTTGAGGACAAGCAACAATTTAAGTTTGGTGTTGTGATGAGCGGATAATTTATACGCTTTTTGGCATTGTTTTTACATAGTTTTTAGTATGATTTAGTTAGTTTTTAGTATATTTTTATTAGTTTTTAAATAAAAATCATATTTCTGGACTTCACTATGAGTTTGTTTGTTTTTCTATGATTTCAGGTAATTTCTGGCTGAAATTGAGGGACTTGAGCAAAAATCTGATTCAGAGGCTGAAGAAGGACTGCAGATGCTGTTGGATTCTGACCTCCCTGCACTCGAAATGGATTTTCTGGAGCTACAAAAACCCAATTGGCACGCTCTTAATTGCGTTGGAAAGTAGACATCTAGGGCTTTCCAGCAATATATAATAGTCCATACTTTGCCGAGTTTTGATGACGCAAACTAGCGTTTAAACGCCAACTTCCTGCCCTATTCTGGAGTTAAACGCCAAAAATAGGTTAGAAATCAGAGTTAAACGCCAGAAACAGGCTACAACCTGGCGTTTAACTCCAAGAAGAGTCTCTACACGTGAAAGCTTCAATGCTCAGCCCATGCACACATCAAGTGGGCCCCGAAAGTGGATTTCTGCACTATCTGCACTTAGTTACTTATTTTCTGTAACCCTAGCTACTAGTTTAGTATAAAAACTACTTTCAGAGATTTATTTTGAGATCCAGTTTTCATATTTCGAAACTGAGACCATTGTACATGTTTGGAGGCTGGCCTCACGGCCATGCCTAGACCTTTTTCACTTATGTAGTTTCAACGGTGGAGTTTCTACACCCCATAGATTAAGGTGTGGAGCTCTACTGTTCCTCATGAATTAATGCAAAGTACTATTATTTTTCTATTCAATTTAAGCTTATTCTTATTCCAAGATATTCACTCGTACTTCAACCTGATGAATGTGATGATCCGTGACACTCATCATCATTCTCGCCTATGAACGTGTGCCTGACAACCACTTCTATTCTATCTGCAATAGCTTGAGCGTTTATCTCTTTGGCTCCTGGTTCAGATCAGAGTCTTCATGGTATAAGCTAGAATTATTGGTGGCCATTCTTGAGATCCGAAAAGTATAAACCTTGTCTGTGGTATTCCAAGTAGGATCCAGGATGGGATGACTGTGATGGCATCAAACTCACGAGTGCTGGGCGTAGTGACAGACGTAAAAGGATCAACGGATCCTATTCCAATATGAGTGAGAACCGACAGATGATTAGCCGTGCGGTGACAGTGCATTTGGACCATTTTCACTGAGAGGACGGGAGGTAGCCATTGACGACGGTGATGCCCAACATACAGCTTGCCATGGAAAGGAGTATGAATGATTGGATGAAGGCAGTAAGAAAGCAGAGATTCATAAGGAACAAAGCATCTCCATGTGCTTATCTGAAATTCTTACCAATGAATTGCATAAGTATCTCTATCTTATTTTATATTTTATTTATATTTTAATTATCAAAATCCCATAACTATTTGAATCCACCTGACTGAGATTTACAAGGATGATCATAGCTTGCTTCAATCCGACAATCTCCGTGGGATCGACCCTTACTCACGTAAGGTTTATTACTTGGACTACCCAGTGCACTTGCTGGTTAGTTGTGCGAAGTTCTGAAGAAGAATTGAGATTATGATAGTGCGTACCAAGTTTTTGGCGCCATTGATATCACAATTTTGTGCACCAAATCCCATTATTGCTTTTTAGATGGTTATACAGGTTACTTTCAAATTCATATAGTTCCTGAAGATCAGGAGAAGACTACTTTTACATCTCCCTTTGGAACGTATGCATATAAGAGAATGCCTTTTGGCTTATGTAATGCACCTGCTACTTTCCAAAGATGCATGATGAGTATCTTTTTAGATCTTATTAAGAACTGTATGGAAGTATTTATGGATGATTTTAGCGTTTATGGTGATTCATTTAGCCTTTGCTTGGATAGTTTAGCTAGAGTATTAGACAGGTGTATTAGTTCAAACCTTGTATTGAATTTTGAAAAGTGTCATTTTATGGTAAAACAAGGGATTGTTCTAGGACATGTTGTCTCCAAAACTGGTATTTCCGTAGATCTAGTAAAGGTAGATGTCATTTCTAGTTTACCTTACCCCTCCTCCGTGAGGAAAGTCCATTCGTTCCTCGGCCATGCAGGTTTATACAGGAGATTCATTAAGGACTTCAGTAAGGTAGCATTACCTTTATCCAGACTGCTGCAGAAAGATATTGAGTTCGAGTTCAGTGAGGATTGCATGCAAGCATTTGATAAGCTGAAGATCGCCCTGACTCAAGCTCCAATTGTAAGAGGACCAGAATGGAGCCAGCCATTTGAGATTATGTGTGATGCCTCCAACCATGCAGTAGGAACGGCGCTGGCTCAGCGTGAAGGTAAGGATCCTTTCGTAATTGCTTATGCATCTAAGACCTTAGACGCTGCTCAGTCTAATTACACTACTACTGAAAAAGAGCTTATTGCTATTGTTTTTGCTCTGGATAAATTCCGAGCCTATTTACTTGGTACTAAGGTGGTAGTGTACTCAGACCATGCAGCTCTAAAATATTTATTAGCTAAAAAAGAGTCCAAACCAAGGTTGATACGTTGGATACTGCTGCTGCAAGAATTTGATTTAGAAATTAAGGATAGGAGTGGTAACCAGAATTTAGTGGCAGACCACTTGAGTAGCCTTGAGCACATTAAGGATGACTCCGCTCCTATCAATGATAGCTTGCATGCAGTATCTGAAGTAGTTCCTTGGTATGCACCTGTAGCTAATTATCTAGTTAGTCATACTTTCCCTCTCAATTTTACTAAGTATCAGAGAAACAAGCTGAAAAGTGAGTCCAAATATTATATATAGGATGATCCATATTTATGGAGGTGTGGTGCTGAGCAGGTAATTAGAAGGTGTGTACCTCAAATAGAATTCTAGTCCATTTTAGAGGCCTACCACTCTTCTGAGAGTGGAGGACATTTTGGCCCTCAAAGAACAGCTAGAAAAATCTTAGACTATGGATTCTAGTGGCCTACTCTTTTTAAAGATGCTGCTGAATTTTGTAAATCTTTTTCCCCATGCCAAAGGTTTGGTAATATATCCAAGAGGGATGAGATGCCTCAACAGATTATGCCTTTCTGTGAAATTTTTGATGTTTGGGGCATTGACTTCATAGGTCCATTTCCAAACTCTAATGGTTACCTTTATATACTGTTAGCTATAGATTATGTTTCTAAACGGGTGGAAGCAACTCCTACCATATTATTTGTCACTTTGGATCACCATGAGCAATCGTGAGTGATGAAGGCACTCACTTTTGTAACAGAAGACTAACAGGATTACTGAAGAAGCATGGGATAGTTCACAAAGTAGCAACAACTTATCATCCCCAGACCAATGGACAAGAAGAAGTGTCTAATAGAGAAATAAAGTGTATTCTGGAGAAGATAGTGAAGCCTCATAGGAAGGACTGGAGTGCCAGGCTATAAGATGCACTCTGGGCATATAGAACAGCGTACAAGACACCCATTGGGATGAGCTCCTTCTGCCTAGTGTACAGAAAGGCTTGCCACCTTCCAGTAGAGGTGGAACATAAGGCTTTCTGGGCTGTGAGGGAATGCAACATGAATTTTGAAAAAGCTGGTGCTGAAAGGAATATGCAACTAGCAGAATTAGAAAACCTTCGCCTAGAAGTATATGACAACTCCAGGCGATACAAAGAGAAGATGAAGGCTGTCCATGACAAGCACATAAAAAGAGAGAGTTCAGACCAGGAGAATTAGTTCTTCTTTATAACTCCAGACTGAGGCTTATGCCAGGCAAACTAAGATCAAGATGGAAAGGTCCCTACAGAGTAGAAAAGACAGAGCCATACGGAGTTTTTCACCTGCGTCATCCTTCTAGCTCCAAATTTATAAAGGTCAATGGACATCGCCTAAAGCTTTATCATGGAGAAAAGATGAAGGATCATAAAGAACTAGAGGTTTTCCTCCTGGAAGACCCACCAACAAAAGCAGAATGAGCCTGAAGACCGTCCAACTTAAGGACGTAAAAGCAAAGTGTTAGGTAGGAGACAACCCACCATGGTATGATCGTTCCGTTTCAGTCTTAATTTTGTTTTATTTTACCTTACTTATTTTTCTTAATGACTCTTCTCATAATCTCTGCATATAGTCTGTATTTGCTTTTACATTCTGCATAAAAAAAAAAGAAGGCACACGACGCGCAAGCGTCGCTGACGCGTCCGTGTCATAGGTGCTTTCGAAACAAGAAGAAAAGAAGCAGAGAGTTACGCAGGAGCGTGGCTGAAGGCGTGCCATAGGCATAAACACGCACACGCATCATCCACGCATGCGCATCATCCACGCGCACGCGTGACCCTGTGAACTCGACGTAAATAGGTGTATGGCAGAGAGTTATGATGGAGTGGGGCTGGAATGGTGCTGGAAACACAAGCCCTATCACACAAATGTGTGCCCCACGCGTCCTCGTCATTTTTAAAAAAGAGGCCATTCACGCGTACGCGTCACTTACGTGCACGCGTCACCGAAAATTTTTGCAATATGCGAACGAAACAGAGAGTTGTGCGTACGCAAGGCTGCTCTCACGCCAATAGCACAATTCAGGTCACGCACACGCGTCACTTGAAAATAGCGCCAACCACGCGAACGCGTGCTCCACGCGCACGTGTCGCATGTGACGCATAGTTTTACTATACCTATGCCAGAATTCTTATCTTTTCTTCCCCAATCCTAATTTTTTCTTTTCCCTTCTTAATTCTTTCTTCTTCCTTCTTTCTTCTTTATTCTTTCTCATTTTTTACTTTCTCCCTCCTTCTTTTTCACATTCATCATCAAGGTTATTTTCTGTTTTTCTTCCCTCTTTACTTTTTATTATTTTTTATTAATATTTTCTTCTTCTTTTTTCTTTTTACTTTCATTATCTGTGTTTCCTTTTTCTTTCTTTTCCTTTTTATTCTTCTAATTGGTGTTAGAAATTTAATTTGGTGATTGTTTTCTTCTATATTTTTGCTTGTGAGTTATTAAGGAATTGTTTGACAATTAATATTACTTCTTAAAGGGTTGCTTACATGTTCAATTTACTACTTTTAATAACATATTTATCATGCATACTAAGTGTTTGTGAAAAAGCCCATATGACATTGTGCATTATTTGTAAATTATTCTATTCTACTACTCTAATACCTGTTTTTTCACAAAACCCTTTTTATATATTATTGATTGAATATAATTGTCAATACAAACAGATTGTTCGTTTGAAAGACTTGATAATCAAATTGGGCATTTAATGCTTGATCTATGCTACTCATGCCCTTGCCGGCATGCCAATAAACATCTTACATCTACTTGCCATAACATGCACTTGCTATATTTCTTGTGATGAACTGATCACATGTAGTCATGACCATGTGATAAAAGTCATCCTTCTTTACCTTGGCATTGATTATCACTTGCCCCGTTCTCTTCCTTGCTCTAACCTTTAGCTTTACATATACTTACCTTTTCCCTTTTCAGGATGGCCACCAAGAAGGGTAAAGAGAAAGCTACTCCCAAACCACCGGCAAGGAAAGGAATAAAAAGAGCACTAGTGGCAGAGCCATCTTCAACAGCAGTAAAGCCCTCAACAAAACGAATCAAGAGGATCATCAAGGTCGATGAAAAAGAGAAAGCCTTTCCAGCAAAGGACACTACGCGATTCACTAACCGCTACTGTGAGCAGATGTTCCCCATCCTGACTGAGAGAAACTATAACAATGAGTACCTACTCATCCTCCCGACCCAAATTATTGAATTTGTTGAGCCCCGCATTGAGCGAAGACAATGAGGATTTCTACGGAGATAGCCACGGCAGGTTAACCTTTCATGGGTAGTTGAATTCTACTCTAATTTTTACATGCCAACCATGCAGTCTGTCTATGTCCGTCAGAAGCAAGTTCCCATAACTAAAGAGGCCATTCAGCGAGCTTTAGATCTTTCCCCTACTCCAGAAGGATTGGACGCATTCCAAAAAGCCTCATTCAAGCTCCAGACATACCAATTTGACTGGGACGCCGTTCTCAGAGTTATAGCACAAGCTGGCAGCAGATGGATCTATGGATACCATCGATCCAGACGTAAAGGCATATTGGCTTCAGCACTCACCTTGGAGGCTCGAGTATGGGCCCAGATTATGTCTCATTACGTCTTTCTGAGCACTCACGAGTCCTCCTTCATCGCAGACATGGCTGTTCTACTCTGGTGTATCCTTACAGACAAGCCTCTCAATTTACCAAGACACATTCAGCATGCTATGGGACACGTACAGATTGCGGGCAACTTACCTTTTTCCGCCTTGGTTTCAGATGTAGTCTCAGCAGCCGGAGTATCCTACAGAGCTGGGGACACCAAGGCCATGATTTCGCGGGATGATTAGATCGTCCCTAACGGGAAGTATATCAGACCTCCAGCAGCCACTACTAGCCAGCCTGCAGAACCGGCCGAAGATATTCCTTTTCCTTCCATATCACAAGCACCTTCAACAAACCAACTGCTCCATCAGATACTTGAGAGGTTGGACCGGTTTAACTGGAAAGGAAAGCAAAGGGAGCACAGTAACAAGCGCCGATTTAAATACCTCAAGGAGCTGCTTGTTGGTAACCACCCACCTGAAGACAAACCAGACACCCCAGACTCCACTTCATTTACCAGCACAGGGAGCCATGACGGTCCCGATTGTGGAGATGCTGCTACCAGCCCCCCTTTATTCCTGACTGATGGCACCGAGGACGGTTCCAAGCTTTAAGTGTGGGGAGGTCGGTCAGTACCTGACTTCCGGAGTTAATTTCTCTTCTTAGCACCAAAAAATTATTTATTTATTTTGCTTTTGTTAGGATAGGATAGATTGCATAGTAATAGGTTATTTGCATGCATGTTCTATTTGGTTGAAAAATAATAAGTTTCTTTTTAAGACCCTATTTTTGAAAAAAAATAATTTCACTAATTTAAATCAAAACTTTTTTTGTTAAACTTGTTTGAAGATTGTAAATTGGAATATGGTTCAAAAGCTAGAACATACAACCTGTGAGACTTGAGCTTAATTACATGGTTACAGTATTTAACCATAATATTTCATTCTTGTGTGTTTACTTCTCTATTATTGTAATCTATATTTTGTTCCATCCTATATGTCCAATATTTAATGTGTTATATGCATGCATATGATTGAGGCCATTAATTAATTATTAACTCACTTATCCCAAATAGCCTACCCTTTCATTTACCTTTGTTAGCCACTTTGAGCCTTTTAATCCCATTTGTTCTATATTTTACCACATCACTAGCCTTAAGCGGAAAAACAAATTAACTACCCCAAATTGAATCTTTGGTTAACTTAAGATAGAAATTGTGTGTCAATAAAGTGTGGGAAAGCTGTGAAAACATGGGTTAACAAGGGAATGTGTTATGTTTTTACAACTGATAAGATATTGGAAATTTGGGTACCTAGTCATGTGAAACTAGAAAAATTAAAAAATTCAGGTGCATTGATAAAGTTATTTTTACTTTGACTTTTGAAAAAAAAATCCAAAAATATTCAAATAATTAAGTAATTAAATAAATGAATAAAGGGATAAAATTACCCCAATGTTAAGTTTAATGAAAAATCAATGCATATGTGATACAAGTTAAGAGAAAAGTTGATGCATGAGTATGTAATACAAAAGTGGAAAAATTTTTGGTAACTAGGCATGATTTAAGAAGAATATAGAGTATGTATAGGTAAGAGCATAGGTTAATCAAGGATTCAATTTATGGCTCACTTAGCCATATATATACCCTCACATTTACCTTGGCCCCATTACAACCTTGAAAAGACCTCATGAAGTTTGCATTGGTACATTAAATACTTGTTGATTGGTTAGGTGAAGAACAAGGTTTAGAAAGCATGATTAGAAAAGAGTAGAGTGATTACCCTATACACTAGAGTGACTAGAGTGCATATACACCATTAGTGAGGGTTCAATGCTTAATTCTATGTTCCTTGCTTTCATGAGCTGTCTTCCTACAAGTTTACTTGTTTTTACTGTATAATTTGAATTAGTGGAATTTGATTCATGTTGGAAGAACTTATTTAATTTTAACCAAGTAGGAAAAATAATTTTAGCATATAGTTGCATTCATATACATAGGTTGTATTGCATTGCATGAGTCTTACTTTTCCCTACTCATTTATTTTATCTCTTTAAGCTAAGCATGAGGACATGCTAATGTTTAAGTGTGGGGAAGTTGATAAACCACTATTTTATGGTTTATCTTGTGTTTAATTGAGTGGTTTCATCAAGTATTTACCCACTTATTCACATGAATTGCATGATTTTACAATTCCTTCCTAGTTTTGTTTTATGGTTGAAAACTTGCTTCCTAGAGATCTTTAATTTGTGTAATTTAATTCTCCTTTATACCATTCAATGTCGTGATCCGTGTGTTAAGTGTTTCAGGCTTTATAGGGCAGGAATGGCTTAGAAAATAGAGAGAAAGCTTGAAAAAATGGAAGGAACACAAGAAACTAAGGAGATGACCAGCGAGTATCGACGCGCATGCCTGGCTCACGCGTGCGCGCGATATGAAGAAATTTGCAGTGACGCGTGCGCATGCCTGACGCGTACGCATGCTTGACGCAAACGCTTGACACGCCAAAATGACCAGCGACACATAAGCTGACATACGCGATCTGCAGAATTAATAGAAAATGCTGGGGGTGATTTTGGGCCGCGTTTTGACCCAGTTTTTGGCCCAGAAACACAGACTAAAGCCAGGAAACAAGCAGAGACTCAACACACATTCTTATTAGGATAGTTTTTAGGTTTAGATCTGAATCTAGAGAGGAATTACTCTTCCTCTAGTTTTCTTTACATTCATAGTTTATTAGTTTTATACTTTTGCTTTGGATAATGAAGAGTCATCGCCTCCGTTAAAGATACTATTCTAGTTTGTTTTCCTACTTCCTATTTATTTGTTCCATGTTCTTAATTATTGTTTAGAGTGGTAATTGGATTATTTTGGATTTATTAATGCAAAGAATTACTTTTATTTTTAATTAATTTTCAATCCCTATTTTATTTAATTTATCATGTCTTCTTCTTATATTTCTATGAGCGTTATATTCATGTCAATGGAGTAGATCCCCTACTTGACATGGGAGTTGATTAAGAAGAGACACTTGAGTTAGAAGGCCTAAGTGATGGTTAAACTGGAAGTAGTTGGCTAGTTCTGTATTTACTAATGCTAGACCTTCCTAAGGGAGAGGACTAGGATTTGCGAATAAGAGTTAGCTCAATCACTTGACTTTCCTTTATTTAGTAAGGGTTAACTAAGTGAAAACAACAACCTTTTTATACTACACTTAAGAGATCCCAACAAGGATAGAACTTCCAATTTATCATTCCCCCAGTCAAGGCTTTTTATTTAGAATATTATAAACCTCTTTTAGTTTTTATTGCTTTAATTTACAATTGTTTAATTGTTCATTGCCCGACTCAGATTCTCTTGGAAACTCCTGATTAATACATTAGCACCCTTTTTAGCAACTTGTTGGGAGACGACCTGGGACTCATACTCCCAGTATTTTTATTCTAAATTTTGTGACAACCTTTCTAAATTGATGAGGTGGATTTTAGCTGGTTAAGAGCTATACTCGCAACATAATTTCTAATTTGATTTCTTAATTAGCCGACTTACGCCTTACTCCATCAATTAACCACCATCCCTGCCAGGCGCATAGCGTCTCATAATTCTCAGCATA
This sequence comes from Arachis ipaensis, assembly GCF_000816755.2. NCBI lineage: Eukaryota > Viridiplantae > Streptophyta > Magnoliopsida > Fabales > Fabaceae > Arachis > Arachis ipaensis. Next base: position 66,254,112 of record NC_029791.2, on the reverse strand, counting down.
TAACAGTAATCCTGTGGTTTTCAGATAAATCATTTTTCAGTATATCAAAAATTCATCATTGTATTCCGAGTCCCAAACTCATCTCAACCACTGTCAATTCATAATTTCCATTCCGAACTTATTAGTTCACCTCTTTCACAATTCATTCTGAACTCATCAGTTCACCACTTTCACAATTCCTTATCAATAATCACCAATACCATACGACGTTTTCTTACTCAACCAAAATCATCCTCAGTACTCCAGAAACCTAAGCCTCCATTCACTAATTTTTTACCAGAATTACCGAATTGGATTCACCTAGGACCTTCTCTATGTTTTAACATCCAAAAACAAGCCAAAAATACTTAGATAGGTGTCACAGAAGTTTACAAGCTTGCCAGAATGCTGAAACAGTTAAAAAACAAGATTTTTATTGAAAAACAGGGCAGTGTGCATATGCACAGGGGTGTGTGTGCGCATGCCTGATGAGCGGATAATTTATACGATTTTTGGCATTATTTTTAGTATGTTTTTAGTATATTTTAGTTAGTTTTTATTATGTTTTTATTAGTTTTTAAATAAAAATCACATTTCTGAACTTTACTATGAGTTTGTGTATTTTTTTTGGGATTTCAGGTATTTTCTGGCTGAAATTGAGGGACCTAAGCAAAAATCTAATTCAGAGGCTGAAAAAGGACTGCAGATGCTGTTGGATTCTGACCTCCCTGCACTCGAAGTGGATTTTCTGGAGTTACAGAGGCCCAATTGGTGCGCTCTCAAATGCGTTGGAAAGTAGACATCCTGGGATTTCCAGCAATATATAATAGTCCATACTTTGCTCAAGATTTGATGGCCCAAACTGGCGTTCCAAGACAGCATAGAAATTATAGCGTCAAAACGCCAGAACTGGCATAAAAGCTGGAGTTAAACGCCCAAACTGGTACAAAAGCTGGCGTTTAACTCCAAGAAAAGTCTCTACATATGGAAGCTTCAATGCTCAGCCCAAGCACACACCAAGTGGGCCCGGAAAAAGATTTCTGCATTAATTACCTATTTCTGTAACCCTAGGCCACTAGTTTTCTATAAATAGGACCTTTAGCTATTGTATTTATGGACTTTTGATACCTTTTGATCTTTATGTTCACGTTCGGGGGCTGGCCATTCCGCCATGCCTGGACCTTTTGTTCTTATGTATTTTCAATGATGGAGTTTCTACACACCATAGATTAAGGTGTGGAGCTCTCCTGTTCTTCATGAATTAATACAATTACTATTGTTCTTCTATTCAATTCACGCCTACTTCTTCTCTAAGATATTCATTTATTCTTCAACTTGATGAATGTGATGATCCGTGACACTCATCATCATTCTCACCTATGAATATGTGCCTGACAACCACCTCTGTTCTACTAGCAATGGCTTGAATGCGTATCTCTTGGGTTTATAATCTAAGATTGGAACCTTCGTGGTATAGGCTAGAATTATTAGCGGGCATTCTTGAGATCCGGAAAGTCTAAACCTTGTCTGTGATATTCCGAGTAGGATCTGGGAAGGGATGATTGTGACGAGCTTCAAACTCACGAGTGTTGGGTGTGTGACAGACGCAAAAGGATCAAAGGATCCTATTCCAACATGATCGAGAACCGACAGATGATTAGCCGTGCGGTGACAGCACATTTGGAACATTTTCACTGAGAGGACGGGAAATAGCCATTGACAACGGTGATGCCCAACATAAAGCTTGCCATGGAAAGGAGTATGAATGATTGGAAGAAGGCAATAGGAAAGCAGAGGTTCAAGAGGAACAAAGCATCTTCATACGCTTATCTGAAATTCCTACCAATGAATTACATAAGTATTTCTATCTTATTTTATGTTTTATTCATCTTTTAATTATCAATTCTCCATAATCATTTGAATCTGCCTGACTGAGATTTACAAGGTGACCATAGCTTGCTTCAAGCCGATAGTCTCCGTGGGATCGACCCTTACTCACGTAAGGTATTACTTGGACGACCCAGTGCACTTGCTGGTTAGTTGTGCGGAATTGTGACAAAGTGTGATTCACGTTTGAGAGCTCCAAGTCTTTGGCGCCATTGTTGATGATCACAATTTCGTGCACCAAGTTTTTAGCGCCGTTGCCGGGGACTGTTCGAGTTCGGACAACTGACGGTTCATCTTGTTGCTTAGATTAGGTAATTTTACTTTTTATTTTCGAAAATTTTTTTTAATACAAAAAAAATTTTCTATTTTGTTCTTCAGAGTTTTTAAGAATGAATTCTAGAGTTTCATGATGATCTGTTGAAGTTTGGCTGGCTGTGAAGCCATGTGTAATCTTATTGGACCGAGGTTTCAGCTTATCATCACAAGAACTTGTTGATTTCTATCAATTTCGCTGTTGTTAGCAATGATCTGCTAAAGTTTGGCTGGCCATTGGCCATGTCTAGTGTTTTGGACCGGAGCTTTCATTGAAAGCTTGGCTGGCTAGTAAGCCATGTCTAATTCTCGGACCGGAGTCTTAGACTAGCATTGCAATGATTCCTGGAACTCTTATTAAAAATTTTGAATCCCTTTATTTTCTTTTCCACTCAATTTTCGAAAAATCACAAAAAAAAATTTATAAAACCATAAAAATAAAAAATATTTTATGTTTGAGTCTAATATCAATTTTTAAGTTTGGTGTCAATTGCATGTCTTTATTCTTCTTGCATTTTTTGAATATATGCATTATGTTCTTCATTGATCTTCAAGTTGTTCTTGATGATTTCAGTGCTCTGATCTTTAATTTCTCTTATTTTGTGTCTTTTGATGTTTCTTACATGCATTTTCAAATTGTTATAGTCCTTAGTATACAAACTTCTAAGTTTGGTGTCTTGCATGCATTGTTTATTTGATCTTAGTTGCATTTCTATTGTTTCTCATCATTAAAAATTCAAAAAATTTCAAAATTGTGTCTTTTCAAGTCAATAACACAGAGAATTGAAGATTCAGAACATTCAGCAGAAGAATTACACAGAAAAAGCTGGGCGTTCAAAACGCCCAGTGAAGAAGGAAAACTGGCGTTTAAACGCCCAAAAAGATAGGATTTTGGGCGTTAAACGCCAGAATGGATGCCATTCTGGGCGTTTAACGCCAGGATGACACTAGAGGGAAGATTTTGTTTTTAATTCAAATCTTTTTCAAGTTTTCATAATTTTTCAAAATCAATTTTTTTTTCAAATCATATCATTTCAATCATATCTTTTCAAAATCAATTTCTTTTCAATTTTTTTTATTTATTACTATTTTCGAAAATCCTTGCTACAATTAGTGATTTTCAAGTTATTACTTGCCTATTAAGAAAGGAGAAAAAGTTTTAATTCTAGAAGCATATCTTCTAATTTCTTGTTAGTCAAGTAATCAACTTTAATTTTAAAACTTTCCTTTTTTTATTTGATTTTCAATCATATCTTCTCAATCATATCTTTTCAATCACATCTTTTTCAAACTTAATTTTCAATCATATCTTTTTGATTTCTAATTTCAAAATTTTTTTCAAAAATCACTTAATTTCTTTCCCAATCTTAATTTTCGAAAATCCTTTACCAAATTTTCAAAATTTCTTTTAATTATTTCAAAATCTTTTAATTTAATTTCGAAAATTCTTCCCCTCTTCTCACACCCTTCTATTTAAGGACTAACACTCCTCCTCAATATGCAATTCGAACTCTATCTCCCTTGATAAGTTCGAATTCTCTCTTCTCTACCTCCTCCTTCCATTCTTCTTTTCCTTTGACATCTCAAGGAATCTCTATACTATGACATAGAGGATTCCATATTTTCTTCTTCTCTCTTTTCATATGAGCAGGAGTAAGGACAAGGGCATTTTTGATGAAGCTGATCCTGAACCTGAAAGGCCCTTGAAGAGAAAGCTAAGAGAAGCTAAAGTACAAATCTCTATAGAGGACCTAACAGAACTTTTCAAACAAGAAGAAGCCATGGCAGCCAAAAACAACAACAATGCCAGCAACACAAAGAAAGTGCTTGGTGACTTTACTGCACCTACTCCTGACTTCTATGGGAGAAGCATCTCAATCCCTGCCATTGGAGCAAACAACTTTGAGCTTAAGCCTCAATTAGTCTCTCTGATGCAACAGAATTGCAAGTTTCATGGATTCCATTAGAAGATCCTCATCAGTTCTTAGCTGAATTCTTGCAAATCTGTGATACTGTCAAGACCAATGGGATTGATCCCGAGGTCTACAAGCTTATGCTTTTTCCCTTTGCTGTAAGAGACAGAGCTAGAACATGGTTGGATTCACAACCTAAAGAAAGCCTGAACTCTTGGGAAAAGCTAGTCAATGCCTTCTTGGCAAAGTTCTTTCCACCTCAAAAATTGAGCAAGCTTAGAGTGGAATTCCAAACCTTCAGACAGAAGGAAGGTGAATCCCTCTATGAAGCTTGGAAAAGATACAAGCAATTGATCAGAAGGTGTCCTTCTGGCATGCTTTCAGAATGGAGCATCATAGGTATCTTCTATGATGGTCTATCTGAACTGTCCAAGATGTCATTGGATAGCTCTGCTGGAGGATCTCTTCATCTGAAGAAGAAGTCTGCAGAAGCTCAGGAACTCATTGAAATGGTTGCAAATAACCAATTCATGTACACCTCTGAAAGAAATCCTGTGAATAATAGGACAAATCAGAAGAACGGAGTTCTTGAGATTGATACTCTGAATGCCATACTGGCTCAGAATAAAATATTGACTCAACAAGTCAATATGATTTCTCAGAGTCTGTCTGGAATGCAAGCAGCAACAGGCAGTACCAAAGAAGCTTCATCTGAAGAAGAAGCTTATGATCCTGAGAACCCAGCAATGGAAGAGGTGAATTATAGAGGATGTCTTGGTAAAGGTTGAAGACCATTACATCCCTGCTAATTTCATAATCCTAAAGACTGAGAAGTGTATGGATGAATCCATCATCCTTGGCAGACCCTTCCTAGCCACAACAAAAGCTATGATTGATGTTGACAGAGGAGAATTGGTCCTTCAAGTGAATGAGGACTCCCTTGTGTTTAAAGCTCAAGGATCTCCCTCTATAATCATGGAGAAGAAGCATGAAAAATTTCTCTCAATGCAGAGTCAAACAGAGCCCCCACATTCAAACTCTAAGTTTGGTGTTAGGAGGCCATGCTCTGAGTATCTGTGAGGCTCCATGAGAGCCCATTGTCAAGCTAAAGTGCTTGTTGGGAGGCAACCCAATTTTTACTTATCTATGTTAAATTTCTATTTTCTATTGTTATTTTATGTTTTCTGTAGGTTGATGATCATGTGAAGTCACAAAAACAACTGAAAAAGTAAAAACAGAATGAAAAATAGTATTAAAAATAGACCACCCTGGAGGAGAAACTTACTGGCATTTAAACGCCAGTAAGGGTAGCAGAATGGGCGTTAAACGCCCAGTCTGGCACCATTCTGGGCATTTAACGCCAGAAAGGGGCACAAAGCTGGCGTTTAACGCCAGGATTGGTAGAAAAGGGTGTTTTGTACTCCACTTGGTGCAGGGATGAAAAATTCTTGACACCTCAGGATCTGTGGACCCCACAGGATCCCCACCTATCCCACCTCTCTCTCTCTCTTCTTCACCCATTCACCAATCACCTCATTACCTCTTCCCCAAAAAACCCCTCACCTATCAAATCCTACCCTCTTCTCCATAAACCCTTCACCAATCCACATCCATCCATCATAAAACCCCACCTACTTCACCATTCAAATTCAAACCACTTTTCCTCCCAAACCCACCCTATATGGCCGAACCCTAACCCTCTCTCTACCCCTATATAAACCCATCTTCACTCCTTCATTTTCACAAATAATAAACCCTACTTCTCCCCCTTGGCCGAAACACCAACCTTCCTCTATCTCCTCTATTTCTTCTTCTTCTACTCTCTTCTTTCTTCTTTTGCTCGAGGACGAGCAAATCTTCTAAGTTTGGTGTGGTAAAAGCATTGCTTTTTGTTTCTCCATTACCATTTATGGCACCAAAGACCGGAGAAACCTCTAGAAAGAGGAAAGGGAAGGCAAAAGCTTCCACCTCCGAGTCATGGGA
>NC_029791.2:66242069-66248006 GCF_000816755.2 Arachis ipaensis | reverse complement strand
GTTCGGGGGAATTACTTAGATTTCAGTCCAGAAAATGTAAGGTTGGCATTCAACTTGCCCATGATGCAAGGAGATGCACACCCCTACACTAGAAGGGTCAACTTTGATCAAAAGTTGGACCAAGTCCTCATAGACATTTGTGAAGAGGGCACTCAATGGAAGAGAGATTCAAGAGGGAAGCCGGTTCAACTAAGAAGGCATGACCTCAAGCCCGTGGCTAGGGGATGGTTGGAGTTCATCCAACACTCAATCATTCCCATTAGCAACTGATCTGAAGTTACTATAGACCGGGCTATCATGATCCATAGCATCATGATTGGAGAGGAAGTAGAAGTTCATGAGGTTATATCCCAAGAACTCTACAAGGTGGTGGACAAGTCCTCTACTTTGGCAAGGTTAGCCTTCCCTCATCTCATTTGTCACCTTTGCAATTCAGCTGAAATTGACATAGAGGAAGACATCCTTATTGATGAGGACAAACCCATCACTAAGAAAAGGATGGAGCAGACAAGAGATCCCACTAATGGACAAGAGCGTGAGGAAATTACTCATCATAAAATCCCTGAGATGCCTCAAGGGATGCATTTTCCTCCACAAAACTATTGGGAGCAAATTAACACCTCCCTAGGAGAATTAAGTTCCAATATGGGACAACTAAGGGTGGAGCACCAAGAGCATTCCATCCTCCTCCATGAAATTAGAAAAGATCAAAGGGTTATGAGAGAGGAGCAACAAAGGCAAGGAAGAGATATTGAGGAGCTCAAGCACTCCATTAGATCTTCAAGAGGAAGAACAAGCCGCCATCACTAAGGTGGACCCGTTCTTTAATTTCCTTGTTCTTTATTTTCTATTTTTCGAATTTTTATGCTTCATGTTTATTTATGTTTGTGTCTTTATTACATGATCACTAGTGTCTAAGTGTCTATGCCTTAAAGCTATGAAAATGAGTCCATCACCTTTCTTAAATGAAAAATGTTTTTAATTGAAAAAGAAAAAGAAGTACATGAATTTTGAACTTTTAAAACAGTTTAATTATTTTGATGTGGTGGCAATACTTTTGTCTTTCTGAATGAATGCTTGAACAGTGCACATTTTTTGAATTTATTGTTCATGAATGTTAAAATTGTTGGCTCTTGAAAGAATGATGGAAAAGGAGAAATGTTATTTGATAATCTGAAAAATCATAAAATTGATTCTTGAAGCAAGAAAAAGCAGTGAAAAGCTTACAGGAAAAAATATGCAAAAAAAAGTGCGAAAAAAAAAAAGAAAAAGAAAGAAAAAGAAAAAAAGCAAGTAGAAAAAGCCAATAGCCCTTTAAACCAAAAGGCAAGGGTAAAATAAAAAGGATCCAAGGCTTTGAGCATCAGTGGATAGGAAGGCCAACAGGAATAAAATCCTAGCCTAAGCGGCTAAACCAAGCTATCCCTAACCATGTGCTTGTGGCGTGAAGGTGTCAAGTGAAAACTTGAGACTGAACAATTAAAGTCGTGGTCCAAAAGCAAAAAGAGTGTGCTTAAGAGCTCTGGACACCTCTAATTGGGAACTCTAGCAAAGCTGAGTCACAATCTGAAAAGGTTCACCCAGTTATGTGTCTGTGGCATTTATGTATCCGGTGGTAATACTGGAAAACAAAATGCTTTGGGTCACGGCCAAGACTCATAAAGTAGCTGTGTTCAAGAATCAACATACTTAACTAGGAGAATCAATAACACTATCTGGATTCTGAGTTCCTATAGAAGCCAATCATTCTGAACTTCAAAGGATAGAGTGAGATGCCAAAACTGTTCAGAAGCAAAAAAGCTAATAGCCCCGCTCATCTAATTAAGACTGATCTTCATAGATGTTTTTGGAATTCATTGTATATTCTCTTCTTTTTATCCTAATTTGATTTTCAGTTGCTTGGGGACAAGCAACAATTTAAGTTTGCTGTTGTGATGAGCGGATAATTTATACACTTTTTGGCATTGTTTTTAGTATATTTTTAGTATATTTTAGTTAGTTTTTATTATGTTTTTAAATAAAAATAACTTTTCTGGGCTTTACTATGAGTTTGTGTGTTTTTCTGTGATTTCAGGTATTTTCTGGCTGAAATTGAGGGACCTGAGTAAAAATCTGATTCAGAGGCTGAAAAAAGACTGTAGATGTATATTTTAGTTAGTTTTATTATATTTTTATTAGTTTTTATTTAAAATTTACTTTTCTGGACTTTACTATGAGTTTGTGTTTTTTTTTTTTGTGATTTCAAGTATTTTCTGGCTGAAATTGAGGGACCTGAGCAAAAATCTGATTCAGAGGCTGAAAAAGGACTGCAGATGCTGTTGGATTCTGATCTCCCTGCACTCGAAGTGGATTATCTGGAGCTATAGAAGCCCAATCGGCACACTCTCAACTGCGTTAAAAAGTAGACATCCTGGGCTTTCCAGCAATATATAATAGTCCATACTTTGCCCAAGATTTGATGGCCCAAACCGGCGTTCCAAGACAGCATAGAAATTCTGGCATCAAAACGCCAGAACTGGCATAAAAGCTGGAGTTAAACGCCCAAACTGGCACAAAAGCTGGCGTTTAACTCCAAGAAAAGTCTCTACACATGGAAGCTTCAATGCTCAGCCCAAGCACACACCAAGTGGGCCCAGAAGAAGATTTCTGCATTAATTACCTATTTCTGTAACCCTAGGCCACTAGTTTTCTATAAATAGGACCTTTTGCTATTGTATTTATGGACTTTTGATACCTTTTGATCTTTATGTTCATGTTCGGGGGCTGGCCATTCGGCCATGCCTGGACTTTTTGTTCTTATGTATTTTCAACGGTGGATTTTCTACATACCATAAATTAAGGTGTGGAGCTCTCCTGTTCTTCATGAATTAATACAATTACTATTGTTCTTCTATTCAATTCATGCATACTTCTTCTCTAAGATATTCATTCATTCTTCAACTTGATGAATGTGATGATCTGTGACACTCATCACCATTCTCACCTATGAATATATGCCTGATAACCACCTCTGTTCTACTAGCAATGGCTTGAATGCGTATCTCTTGGGTTTCTAATCTAAGATTGGAACCATCGTGGTATAGGCTTGAATTATTGGTGGTTATTCTTGAGATCCGGAAAGTCTAAACCTTGTCTGTAGTATTCCGAGTAGAATCTGGGAAGGGATGACTGTGATGAGCTTCAAACTCGCGAGTGTTGGGCGTGTGACAGACGCAAAAGGATCAATGGATCCTATTCCAACATGATCGAGAACCGACAGATGATTAGCCGTGCGGTGACAGCACATTTGGAACATTTTTACTGAGAGGATGGGAAGTAGCCATTGACAACGGTGATGCCCAACATAAAGCTTGCCATGGAAAGGAGTATGAATGATTGGAAGAAGGCAATAGGAAAGCAGAGGTTCAAGAGGAACAAAGCATCTTCATACGCTTATCTGAAATTCCTACCAATGAATTACATAAGTATCTCTATCTTATTTTATGTTTTATTCATCTTTTAATTATCAATTCTCCATAACCATTTGAATCTACCTGACTGATATTTACAAGGTGACCATAGCTTGCTTCAAGCCGACAGTCTCCATGGGATCGACCCTTACTCACGTAAGGTATTACTTGGATGACTCAGTGCACTTGCTGGTTAGTTGTGCGGAATTGTGACAAAGTGTGATTCACGTTTGAGAGCTCCAAGTCTTTGGCGCCATTGTTGATGATCACAATTTCGTGCACCAACACCCAGGAGGTTTTCAAGATGTGTGCGTACGCATAGAGATGTGCATACACACAGGGTAAAATTTTCCAATTCTGTTCGCTTGCACAATGAGTGCGAACGCCCTCAACAGATTGCACCTTCCAACGTGTGCATGCGCACAGCAGCCACATCCCCATGTGTGTATGCGCACAAGAGTGTGCGTGCACACAGTTTAAAAAATACATAGGGTATGCGGGTGCACAGGGCTGTGCGTGCACACACGAACCAGAAATCATAAAAATTCTACAACATCACAGAATTTAAATTTTGACACCAAACTTTGAATGATCATAACTTCCCTTACAAAAATCTATTTTCTACAAATTTTATATCAATTTAAAGATCTCAAAGCCATCTTTAATTTAAAATAAGTTTCATTCAATTTTAAACTTTGAGACTCAAGTTATGATCTGTCAAAGTTCACAAAAATATATTTTTACCAAAGTTCATTACTTTCTCAATTTCTTAAAATTCATAATCAAAATCACATCAAAACCATAGAAAACTCCAATTTACCCCATAACTTACCCCTTTGTACCACAAACTCACCATTCATACAAATTTCCACTCACATTACATAATCCTCAACTTCAATTATCAAATGTATCACACTAAAACCCTTTTCTCAACCAACACAATCATCCATCATCATTATATCACCAATAATCATCATTATTAACCTCATTCAACCCCAATCTCAAGCTTTAACATTATTTTATTAACATCCACACCATAATTCTTAAATAGCCAAAATCATCACATCATCATTCAACAAGTCAACAACCAATATAATCCAAACCTATCTTATGGGTCACTAGCCTAAGTGTCCAAAAATATTATATATTACATAGAAGAAACCGAAACCATACCTTGGCCGATTTCTAATATGCACTAAAACCAATTTGAGTTCAACCAAGCTTCCAAACACAACCAAGCCACCAATTCAACTCCAAAGCTCCATGTAAATGCCAATAATCACAACTTCAAGCTATATATACACATAATTCATAACTAATTAACCTAGGTTTCATTATAATCACAAGTTTACAAGGGTTAAAAGTAAACTTGCCTTACCCACAGTTGATTAGGACAAAATCCAATAATAATCAAGTGCTAGAGTGTACCTAATTAATCAAAATCACAAGAACCACTCATGCACCATAGCCAAAACCAAATCTGTTATGGAAGGAAGAATTGGGCAAGAAATTGAAAGTTTCTTACCACTTTGTTTAGATAAAATCGAAGAGCTTGACGAGAGCTTCGCGTAGCCACTGACGGCATGCGAATCGGAACACCGTAGCTCAAGTTACAAGAGGAAGAAGATGAATGTGAATAGTGCTTCTTGTAACCCTCACCTCTCTTCTCTCACTCAACGTTGTTGCTGCTTGTTGTGTTTGAAAGTGGCTGAAATGGCTACTTAATGCACTTATATAATGTTGGGCTTGGGCCCAGTCCAACCCGTTAGCGTTTTTGGCCCATTTGATCTAATTTCGGGCTAAACTTTAAAATTAATATCCGGTTTTTAATTTTAATTATTTTCCTAAGTTTTTCTACTGTTTTTACTTACTCTCGCATAGTACCGGACAGATTTAAGCCGGTACTGCTTGTTAATTTACCGGTACATATTTTTATGCAATTTTTCGCAGAAAATTACATTTTCCGACTCAAAAAAATCTATTCAGTCCAAATATCGTATTTATTTTTTTCTAATTAATATTCTAAATTTTTAGCCTGATTCGGGCAATTAAATTATTATTATTTAAAGTTAAATAATCGGTTAATTAATTCACAGTTCTTACACACTCTCTCCGTCTCTCTCACACTCCACTCCCTGCTCCTTTTTTCTTCTCCTTTCTTGTGAGAGAGACAAAGAGAGTGTGGGTGTGTATCGCTATGAGGGAAGAAAACTGATATCCTAATCTTTTTTTTAGGTATATTATTGATAAAATTATCAAAATATCTTTAAAAAATAGGATTGAAAGCCTGTCCTGTCAAAACCAGCAAATTTAATAGTGCAAATTTGACAGGCTTTTTTAGATTGGTGAATTCAAAATCTCACCCTAATCCATCTTTTTTGGCAGTTTTAACGGATTGACCCAGCAGGTTTAGCCCTTTTATCACCTAATATTATATAATAAAATTATATTTTATTTCTATCATTTTTATTTGATTATAATCTCAATC
>NC_029791.2:66241225-66242055 GCF_000816755.2 Arachis ipaensis | reverse complement strand
TTTTAAAAAAATATTTTATATATCATAGTTTATTATTCTGTGCAGGACCCAGATATATGTAGTAGTTTTTATTTTAAAGTTAGAAAGATGATTCAAGATGATATATTATTATTTTAAATAGTTATGTGAATTTTAAATTTAATTAGTCTATAATCAATTAATCAGTGATTCACTGGTATTAGTATTGGATCCGACATTGAAATACTCGCCACTTTATTTTAACGTTTATAATGATGGATTATGTAAGTTAGAATAGATTAACAAGTAAGGGTGGCAATATGGATTTTATCTGTGGGTATCCAATCTGACTCCATTAAGTTGGATAGGGTTGCCAACCAATTTGTAACAGGTAGAGTTTTTGTGCAGGTCAGGTAGGGTACAAGTTGAGATTCAACCCTATCCGACTAACCCGCACCCTATATATGTATATATTATATACTTATATATGTTTCAAGTGGATGTTAAATAAAGGACCTCTCATTAAATGCAAAAGATCCTTAATTATTAAAAAAATATTAATTGATAATTTAATACTTTTTCTTTTTCATAAAAATCAGTTCTATTTTAAATTATCATCAAGTCATATAATAATGTTGCATCTTTTTTATAACCCACGGATAAGATAGGGTTGAGTTTATATAAAAATTCCAATTCGCAGGTAAAGTTAAGGTTGGCTCCAAACCCTATCCTATCATACCCATTGCCACTCTTATTAACAAGTAAATGTAATTAAAAATAAAACTTCATAACAATTAATCTTAACAAATAAAAATATTTTTGTATGCATTTATATACTTTATATTTATTTATTTTAAAAAAAATTACACTTG
>NC_029791.2:66227725-66240586 GCF_000816755.2 Arachis ipaensis | reverse complement strand
GTATGCATTAATATGTTCTATTTTTATAAAGTCTATCAATATTTTCCTTCTAAAACATTCTTTGATTTTCATTCAATAAAATCTAATGGTTCATAAAAAGTGGCGCATCTAATATGCACAAAATTATTGAGTTCGTTTTAACCGGCCTACTTAATTTGGTTTTTAACGTTTCAAATATCCTATTTCAATTTCAAAAACTTTCAAACATTTTATTTCAATCCCAAAAAAGTTTTAAGTTGATTCAATGTTGTTTTACCATTGATATTGACACAAACAATTTGCATATTGAATAGCCAATAACATTCGATTTCAGTATATAAATAAAATGAGTAAATAACCATTTCTATCCAAGAAAGATTCGAATGCTGACAAAATTGACTATGAAAAATTAAAACAAAAGTTTTATTCATACAAGATATATTTTTTTCTACAAAAATGATCAAACCCTAAAAAACGATAAAAAAAATCTCAAAAAATCCCCTCTCTCTCCACCACTCACCCATCAAAACATCAGCATCATCATCACATTATTCTCTTTCCAATTCTCATTCCATCTTACCAAACTGCCACCGTCTTTAACCACCGCCATAGACACAAAGATTGGATCTGTGGACTCGCACAAACCCCCAAGCAACGATATCATCTCCTGTGCCAACAACAACTCCACCACCATCTCCGCCACCGTCATCGCCTTATCAGAAGCCATACTTGGCCGCCACCTAGCCCGCTGCCTCGTTCAAATTGGCATCACCGACGTCTGCTTCGTCCCCAGTGACTTCAGTCTCACTCTTCTCACCTCACAGCCGAGCCAAGCCTCTACCTTCTTAGTTGATGCAACGAGCTCAACGTAGAGTACGCCGCAGATGACTATGCGTGGTCGCGTGGAGTTAGCGTATGCGTTGTTACGTACACTGTTGGAGGGCTTAGTGTGATAAATGCCATAGCTGGAGCTTACAGTGAGAACTTACATTGATATGCATATATAGTTGGTGGACATAACTCCAATGACTATGGAACTAACAGGATTCTTTATCATACCATTGGTTAGGTGGGAAGAAGCAAGGAGGAGATTATGCAACGTGAGTGAGATTTACAGAGAAAAATAGAATAATATGATGATGATGTTGATGGTAGGTGATAAACCCCAATTTTGTGGTTTATCTTGTGTGGAATTTAGGGGATTTTATCAACTTATCTCACATTTATTCAATGAAATAGCATGGTTTTTGTAATTCTTCCTAATTTGTGCTTAAGAGTGAAAACATACTTTTTAGCCCTTAAAATACCTAAATTTAATTCACTTTAATTCCATTCGATGCTTTGATATGTTTGTTAAGTGATTTCAGGTTCATAAGGCATGTATTGGATGAAAGAAGTGAAGAGAAAAGCATGCAAAGTGGAGAATTCATGAAGAAATGAGTATTTGGAGGATTGAAGGCCACGTGCACGCGTCACCCACGCGTATGCGTGAGGAGGAATTTGCAAGGCGACGCGCACGAGTCGACTACGAGCACGCATGACGCTGAGCACGTGACCTCATTAAAGTGAATATGCTGGGGGCGATTTCTAAGCTTTCCAGGCCCAAATCTAACTCATTTCTGAAGCTATTTGATGCAGAATTCAAGAGAGAACAAGGGGGAGCAATTAAATTAGCTTAGAATGATGCTTTAGGTAGTTTTCTAGAGAGAGAAACTCCCTCTTCTCTATAGAATTAGGGTTCTTAGGTTAATTTTCCTCTTAGATCTAGGTTTAATTCTTGTTTTCATCTTGTTTTCTTTATAATTTCTTATTCTTACATCCTTGTTCTTCTTAGTTCTCTTGTTAATTTCCCTTTTTATGCCTCTTTTATGTTGATGCACTCTTGTTGGATTTGGCTTTTCTTTAATGCAATTTATGTTTCGTGTTTAATGTTGCTTTCTTGAGTTGTTAGTGTTAATTTCTTGCATTGGATAATTGTAGATTTTATTATTATTACACTTTTATGATGCTTTCTTTTTATGCCTTCCAAGTGTTTGACAAAATGCTTAGCTTAGGTTTAGAGTAGCTTTTTGAGCATTCTTGGCTTGGAAAGAGAAATTAGGCAATCTTGAGTCATTAATGCCCAATTTAGATTGGTGATCTAGAGAAGTTAGTTAATATTGTTTCCATTGACTCTAATCTCTTGCTAATTCAATTAGTAAGTTGATTAGGACTTTTGGATTGAGATTAACTAGTCCTATTTGATTTTCTTCCTATGTTGAAGATAATATGGTACCTTCTTCCGATGTAGAAGATGACTTAATAGGATTAGCTCTTGTTAATCATTGTATGATAATTAATGACAAGGATAGAAAGCCTATATTCTCAATCCTTGCCATGAATGTCTCTCTTTATTATTTGCTTTCTTTAGTTGTTTGAGTTACTTTTCTTGTTATTTTAATTTTTTGCACTTTTATCAACCCAACCCTTGAAACCTCATAACCAATAATTGAGCACTCGATTACAATTCCTAGGGAGAACGACCCGGGACTAATACTCTCAGTTACTTTTATTGGGTTGGACTTGTGTCAACCAAAACTAAACTTTGATTGAGGATCGATTGCCGATTGGGGCTACGCTTACAACGAAATTATTTTGTTAAATTCCGAACCGGTAAAAGTCCTCATATCAAGTTTTTGACGCCGTTATTGGTTATTGTATATATGTCAATATTGTGAATACCTTGATTTTTGATTTGTTTGCTAGTTTTTCTAGTTGTAGGACTTTGCTTTCTTTGTTTCTTGTTAGTTTTTTCTTTTGTTTTCCCTTTCACCATGAATTCTCACCTTTTTGGCTATGAGTTTGGTTCAAACTATGTTGTAGGAAATGGAAGCTTCAATGAGGATGTGTATCAAGGATTTGGGAATCAAAGGTGGGAGAAGCCTCAAGCATATAGACAACCTTCATGGCAACAACCTCCTCCGGTTTCTTATGGGTACAATCCAACTCCTAATGCATATCAACCTAATGGATGTGGTGACCCTCATTGTGGTTGTCAACCACAATCACCATATGCATATGACCCTTTCCCTCAACCTAACTCCCAACAACCCTACTCACAAGTCTCATACCACCATTCACCACCATATGATCCTAATCCATATCCAGCATTCCAACCACCATATGAACCATACTTAGAGCCACCACCATTCCAACACCAATACTCCCAAGAACCACCAATTCTATATACACCACCTCAAGACTTTCACCAATATGAACCACCTTCCAACTATAATACCTTTCTCTCAAACAATGAACCCTCTCTTCGACCACCACCTTCATTGGACTAATCTCTCCAACCCCTAATGCAAGAACAACAAGAACTTCTAACTCGTTGCCAAAATCAAGGGGAAATCATGGCTAGCTTAACCGAAGTGATGAGCTAGTTGGCATCATTGTGCTCAACTATCCAAGACACCCTTATTGTTAAATGTGGAGGATTAGTTGAGGAGCACAATGAGAAGGAGAATTTGGAGCTTTAAGGTGAAGAAGAGGAGTTGAGGCAAGAAGTGCAACAAGAGGAGGAAGTAGAGATAATTGAACCAAAGGAAGTGGTTGAAGATTTAGGAGATGTTGGATGCAGAGAGGAATCTCAAGTTGAAAAACCTTCTTCCATAGAGTTTAAAGGTGATGTTAAGGAGGGTAGTGCACAACCTCCAAGGCACAATGTGATTGAAGAATTGGAAGAAGTGTAGCAAGCAACAAATCCTCCTATCTATGATGATTCCACATCAACATATGATCCTTTTGAGTTTGATGAATCCTTCCCCGTTGAATTTGAGATTGATGTTGAGGTAGATTTCACTCAACCTCCAAGATATGATTTGAGTGATGGGAAAGAGCTAGAGGACATTGGTAAAGAAGCATGTAAACTTGAGAAAGCTTGGCAAGAGGTAGAGCTTGAAGAATCTTGTCAGGTGGTGGAAGCCCCTAGAAGAGGATGGACGGGAGTGGAATGTGCTTTATCAAGACCGTTAGAAACTTCTCTACCTAGGCCGCCATCTAATCCTTCATTTGAGTGGGTAAAACTTATCACTCTCACCTTTATTATCCCACTTGAATTTGGTTTGCTTGAAATGGATGGCCAACTTAGGGTGCTTTGTGGAATGAAGCGTAAGAGAAGAATGTTTAGTGGTTGGCGTTGTAAGTCTAGGCTCATTATGGTTGAGGCTTCAAGAATTGGATGCAAGGGTTGGACTAGTGCTCAACTTGAAGATGGGTGTGAAAGCAAGGTTTGAGATCCCGGATTACAATACGTGGACCAACTTTGGGAACTCCAAGCTGGTGAAGAACTCCACCAAACCTTGATGCAAATTATTTGGAATGTTGGAGCTTATTGAAGATCCAAGCATTAGTAGAAGTTCAAAGATGACTTCAAGCACAAGCCACCTTGATGAGAGCTTCCCATAAGTCCAAATTAAGGACAATGAATAAAAGTACTAGGTGGGAGACACCCCACCATGGTAAACTATTTTTATTTTTCTCTTTTGTATATATTGGTAAAATAAGTTTAATTTCATGTTTTGTTTGGTTAGTTGAGTTTATTTAGTAGTCTAGGGTGTTAAATAAGGTTTGATAGTGTTTTGGTAGCTGTTTGGATGTTTGGAATGCTTGGTTTGGTGCAAGAAATTAGAAAATTTTGAAAATAGAGCACCAAGCCACGCGTACGCGTGATCCCCAAGTTTCCAACACCTCACGCATACGCCTCGTCCACGCGTATGCGTGACACTCAAAATTTTTAGGCGCAGTATAAAAAACAGAGAGTTGTGCGCGTAGTGTGCTGAAATTGTGCCTCTAGCACAATTTTGACCCACGCGTATGCTTGACCTGACGCGTCCGCGTGACTCACTGCCCTGTTTCACCCACCTTCTTGTCTTCTCTTCTTTCAATTTCTTTTCTTTTCTTCTCTTCTCTTCTTTTCTTTCCATCCTTCAACCATCATAAACCACCACCATTAACCATTATTTTCTTTAATTAATTAGTTAGTTAGTTACTTAGTTAGTTTAATTTCTGTTTAATTTTCTATTTTTCATGATAAATTTTGGATTATTAATCTTGTTTGCTGTTTATTACTACTGATTACAGATAGGATGTTATTTTAACATCATTATTGTTAATTTTCATTGTTGGGTTTCTCTTATTGAGGTTACTTTTTGTTGCTTGGTTTTGAGTTCTTCATGCTTAATGTTTTTGAACACCAAGTACTAATAACATTGCCTTCTAGAATGTTTTTAGATTTCTAAATTTCATGTTTTGGCCACCATGTGATTTGATTCATTATCTATGATGAGGCAATTGTGTATAATCGATGCAATTTTTTTTAGGTGACGCTTGTTTATGATTGACCTTTATTGACATCATCTACTTCATCCATTGAGATTGTGAAATTGTGAAATTGGATCGTAAGCTTACCTAGTGACATATTTTTGAGCTTTCTAAACTTTGTGGATCATGCTTGCTATGTGATTGATTTTCACTTATATCTTCTTTTTCCTAAGTTCCATAGCACCCATGTCTTCCACCTTTATATCACTTAGATGTTGCAAACAAACTTCAATATGTGTCATTGTTTGAAGTGTGAGCTCTATATTTCATTTGGTTCACTAAGTTTACTTGCACATCAATCAATGTTCATTCATTACCCAATTCACAATTGCTTGATTAATTGCTTGAATACTTTTATGCCTCTTTATTGCTTGTTCGTTGTCTTAACCTACAAGTTTTCTTTGAAGTGTTTCAAGCACACTAGGATGAGTGAAGTGCATACTTCTTTTGTGTAATTGTGACATAGCTTTTTATGATAGTGTGTCTGTGTTCTAAACTGCGCGCAACTTAGAACCCACACACCATTTTCTTCAATGTCACACTAATTCACTCACTTCATTCTAGTGATTATTACCTCATTCCAACAATTTATGCTTTCTTGCTCTTGCATTTTCTCATCTTACTGTACTATTTTCCATTTTTCATTGTGAGTTATCATAAGCTGAAACGGAAGCGGGAGAAAGAGCATGCAGCAGCCGGTTCATCCACCAGCTGAAGGTGGCAATATGGAAAGTCGTCGTACCCCCTTACTCATCTCCGAATGCACCGAGGACGTTGCAAACTTTTAAGTGTGGGGAGGTCGTCTGACCGATTAGCCATTTTTGGGTGACAAATTTCTAATCCCAACACTTTTGCATTTCATTTTTAGGTCTTTTAGGATTTTTAGTTGTATTTTATTAGTTTGCATATATATGTATAATAAGCTTAGTCAAAATAATGAAATTTTCCAAGGACTTTATCTATAGGGCACCCCAATTGATTTGAAAAAAAAAAAGCTTTTTTTATAACTTGCTTGAATTATATATATTGTGGAACATGTTTTTGAGCTAAGAACACAAAAGCATGTGAGTTTTGAGCCTCATTGTGTGGTTACATCATATAACCACTATTTTCATTCTTATGTGTATTATTCTCTTTCTATGATTGTAATCTTTGATTTGTTTGATTCTTTATGTCAATTATTTTGTGTATGAATGCACTTATATGATTGAGGCCATCGCTTCAAATAGCTCACTTACCCAAATGACCTTACCTTTTATCTATCATTGTTAGCCAATTTTGAGCCTATGCTAAACCCCTTTTATTCTTAATTTTAGCATATTACTAGCCTTAAAGCGAAAAACAATAAATGTCCTTAATTTGGATCTTTGATTAGCTTAGGCTAGTGAGAGTGTTTATCATTTAATTGTGGGAGAGTTGGGAATATTGGGTGAGATAAAAGTGTATTTTTGTATTTTTATTGAAAATTTTGGGAATTGGGTACATACTCATACATTAAATGTTTAAACCATGTGCATTGGTACCTTTGTATATAATTCATCAAAAAGAAAGAGAAAAAGAAAAAAAAATATAGAAAAAGAAAAAAAAGAAAAAATAGAATATAGTGTGTGAAAAAGAGAAGAATGGGTAGTTAGGTTAGCTTTGAATTGTATAGGTTGTAGGTTAGGTGATAGCTTAGGTTAATCAAAGATTCAAATTTCAAGCTCACTTAATCAAATACAATCCTACTTTGACCCTAACCCCATTACAAGCTATAGATAAGTCCTCATGATATTTGCATGCATGCACTAAATAATTGTTGATTGTTAGATAAAAAACAAATCTTAGAAAGCATGATTAGAGGAGAATTGAGTGAATCAACCTTATACACTTGAGCGACTAGAGCGGATACACATCCGGTGAGGGTTCGATTGCTCAATTGCATGTTTTCACCTACGA
The DNA here is from genome assembly GCF_000816755.2 of Arachis ipaensis. Classification (NCBI taxonomy): domain Eukaryota; kingdom Viridiplantae; phylum Streptophyta; class Magnoliopsida; order Fabales; family Fabaceae; genus Arachis; species Arachis ipaensis. Next base: position 66,233,305 of record NC_029791.2, on the reverse strand, counting down.
TCATTTCTTTTCTTGCAAGTTTATGAATTCTTTTCAATAACTCAATTCAATTGTGGATTTGACTTGGTTGTTAATACCTTTAGCCCTAATGTTTATATATGTATTCTTGGGAATTGATTTATTTTGACCAAGTAGTTGTATTCATTTAGATAGATTGCATTTAGATAGGGTGCATATAGATAGTTTGCATTGAATAAATGTTGATACCCTTTGTCTCTTTCTTAAGTTTAGCATGAGGACATGCTTGGTTTAAGTGTGGGGATGTTTGATAAACCCCAATTTTGTAGTTTATCTTGTGTTGAATTTAGAGAATTTTATCAACTTATCTCACATTTATTCAATAAAATAGTATGGTTTTTTGTAATTCTCCCTAATTTGTGCTTAAGAATGAAAAAATGCTTTTTAGCCCTTAAAAAATAGCTACATTTAATTCACTTTAATTCCATTCAATAGCTTTATACATTTTTGAGTGATTTCAGGTTCATAAGGCAGCATTGGATGGAAGAAGTGATGAGAAAAGCATGCAATGTGGAGAATTCATGAAGAAATGAGCATTTGGAGGATTGAAGGCAACGTGCACACGTCCCCCACGCGTACGCGTGAGGAGGAATTTGCAAGGCGACGCGCACGCGTCGACCACGCACACGCGTGACGCTGAGCACGTGACCTCATTAAAGTCAATACGCTGGGGGCGATTTTTGAGCTTTCCAGGCCCAAATCCAACTCATTTTTGAAACTATTTGATGCATAATTCAAGAGAGAACAAGGGAGGAGCAATTAGATTAGCTTAGGATGATGCTTTAGGTAGTTTTCTAGAGAGAGAAGCTCCCTCTACTCTCTAGAATTGGGGTTCTTAGGTTAATTTTCCTCTTATATCTAGGTCTAACTCTTGTTTTCATCTTGTTTTCTTTATAATTTCTTGTTCTTACATCCTTGTTCTTCTTAGTTCTCTTGTTAATTTTCCATTTTATGCCTCTTTTATGTTGATGCACTCTTGTTGATTTGGCTTTTCTTTAATGCAATTTATGTTTTATGTTTAATGTTGCTTTCTTGAGTTGTTAGTGTTAATTTCTTGCATTGGGTAGTTGTAGATTTTATTATTATTGCACTTTTATGATGTTTTCCTTTTATGCCTTCCAAGTGTTTGACAAAATGCTTGGCTTAGGTTTAGAGTAGCTTTTTGAGCATTCTTGGCTTGGAAAGAGAAATTAGGCAATCTTTAGTCATTAATGTCAAATTTAGATTGGTGATCTAGAGTTGTTAGTTAATATTGTTTCCATTGACTCTAATATCTTGCTAATTCAATTAGTAAGTTTATTAGGACTTTTGGATTGGGATTAACTAGTCCTATTTGACTTTCTTCCTATGATGAAGATAATATGGTACCTTCTTCCGATGTAGAAGATGACTTAATAGGATTAGCTCTTATTAATCATTGTATGATAATTAATGACAAGGATAGAAAGCCTATATTCTCAATCCTTACCATGAATGTCTCTCTTTATTATTTGCTTTCTTTAGTTGTTTGAGTTAATTTTCTTGTTATTTTAATTTCTTGCACTTTTATCAACCCAACCCTTGAAACCTCATAACCAATAATTGAGTACTCGATTGTAATTTTTAGGGAGAACGACCCGGGACTAATACTCTCGATTACTTTTATTGGGTTGGACTTGTGACAACCAAAACTAAACTTTGATTTGAGGATCGATTGTTGATTTGGGCTGTGCTCACAGCAAAATTATTTTGTTAAATTCCGAACCGACAAAAATCCTTGTATCAGCAAGATGGGTGAGTGGTGGAGAGAGGGGATAATTTGGGATTTTTTTTATCATTTTTTAGGATTTGGTCGTTTTTGTTAAACAAAATTTATTTTGTATGGGTATAACTTTAGTTTTATTTTTCTTTTTGGTCAATTTTGTCAGCGTTCAAATCTTTCATGGTTAAAGATGACTATTTACTCTAAATAAAATTGATTCACAATGATTATTAACATAAATCTTTTTTCTTTAATTTTAAAGCATTGATGATAATTGTTAGGATTATTAACATAAACATTTTTTCTTTAATTTTAAAATATTGATGATAATTGTTAGGATTCGGAGTTTTGTACAAAAAAAAATTGAAGAGAAAAAGTGTTATAAAAAACTTTGGTTATTTTTTTTAATATATAAAAAAAGATATAATTTTAATAATGTTAATAGGATAATATTAAATTTGTTTAAAATTTTTCAAAATAAAAATAAAATATTTAAAATTAAATTAAAATTTGATCCAAACGTTTAGGACTAAAATCATACTTTACGTCTTTTAGTATATATCTGAAAAAACGACTTTAGCCTTTATTCAATTATTAATCAGACGAGGCAAACTGTTCTCTAATTCAATTAATGAGAATTACTCATTTTAGTCGGTTTGGTACCATCATTTAAATCTGTAATAATAATTTGTTTTGGTGACTATCTAATTTTGGATCAAACGTTTTAGTTTCTAACAAAATTTTATTTCTTTAAAAAGTTTTCAAAAATCATTCTTATCGGATAAATTGGTCTTTCAATTACTTTTATTCAAAATTATAAATGCATATTAGACAAATAAATCTCTAAAAACTTCAAAAATAAAGTATATTTTATTTCTGTAATATTTTTTATTTTTCTTAAATTACTCTTGACGTTTAATTTAATTTAAATTTTATCCATTTCAAATAAGTTTTAGTATTTTGATTGTCAATGATTAATCAATTTTTTTCTTCCAATTCTACTCTTAATAAAAATTATAATTTTAAACTAATTTACTCAAAAATTTTAATGTAACCTCAACCCTATCGATCTCACCATCCATCATCTTATCCCTCTTTTGGGTTACCATCACCGTCACCTTTTTCATCAAACAACAACATATTCCACCACCACTGGCATTGCATACACGATCCAACTGTAACGTCCTAATTTTTAGCACTTCATGATTGTACTAAAAATTTCGGCGTTACTTATTTTCAAACTTTTTTATTTTATATTATCTTTATTTAACCAAGAAAACAAAGAGTCGGTACATTAAACCATTTAATTATATATATATCCACGTAGAATTATATACATAGACTTATTCAAAGATCCTCAAATACAAGTCCTACCCCTCCAAAAACCAAAACAATAAATGACAAAGAAAAAATAAAATCTAACAACTCAATTCGTAAACATAATCTTCTATGCTCCTGTAGCTCCGTACTAAACCTTTGCACCTATAGCTGAAAGGGATGGAAATAGGGAGTAAGAACTGTGTAGTTCTTAGTAGGATTTAGGGTAGATAATTAAATCTGTATTATCATAGTTCAGACATTCGCAGCCCGACACAGGGACCCAGAACAATAACCAGTCATAGAAGTTTAAATTAACAAGTAATGAAAATCACAAACACACTCAAGCAATTACAAAAAATTCACAACACCGAACCAAATGCAAAATATGCAAACAACGATGATGCATGCCTAGTCCTATCGCATGTAATGAGCTCATTTGTCAGTTTCGACCCGCACCCAACGCAATTCAACTCGCAAGTCGGATAAGGCATTCCAACAACATAACCTTTGCAAGTTTCTACTTCTTGAAGGTACTGATTCTCCAGCTGAAGAATGTCGAACATGACCTCTGCAAGTACTTGCAGGCGCTGATTCTCCAGCTGAAGCATGAGACCCTTTCTCCTAGAAGCCATTCCATATTTACAGGCATCCCCGCACAATCATTCACATACAAAGCCCATGACTTAACATTTTTACATCGACACCATAATTATTTACTTTCCGTCACCCTCTCATGACCTTTCAATCATTCTCATAATCACACACGTGCCGATTTATCCTATCTTTTTCTTTTAAAATCAAAACCACCTCTTTGTGACATTCTCCAAAACCTTTAAAACAATTTCACTTAAACCAATTCTTCTTTCAAAAGACAAAGAAAAACCATTTATTAGTTAAACCCCTTAGCAAGGCCTCTAGACTTTAGAGAAGCAAAAACTAATTTCATTTCCTTAAGTTCATTAGAAATTCTTAACAATCATTGTTTTCTTAAATTAAATTTAATCAAATAAAGTTTCTAAATCAAATCAAAACCAAATCATACAAATCAGAAATTCTAAACCAATTTCAAAACCAAAATAAATCCTATTTTCATCCTTAAAACTAATTCTTTAATTTTTTCCAAGAAACGAAATCATTCAATCAAAATTTAATTACTTTTAACGTTCACTAAAACTCCTATGAATGAAATTCTTAAGTCAAATTCAAAAGATAAGCCCTTTTATATTTAAATCAATCTTAAAACATAATACTTTTCTTAAATAATTTAAAATCGTAAAATAATTCTTTTCTAAATAAATCGAACTCAAAACATATACTTCTCTTAAATGAATTAAACTTGGTAGCACAAATCACGAATCACACTTTTCACAACGCGTGCCACTGACCAGCAAGTGCACTGGGTCGTCCAAGTAATACCTTACGTGAGTAAGGGTCGAATCCCACAGAGATTGTTGGCCCTAAGCACTTTGTTTTCCAGTATTACTACCGGATACATAAATGCCACAGATACATAATTGGGTGAACCTTTTCAGATTGTGACTCAGCTTTGCTAAAGTCCCCAATTAGATAGTAAAGTCCAGAAATATAAATTTTTCCTAAAAACTACTAGGAATAGACTAAAAACTAACTAAAACACACTCTAAACTATATGAAATTATCCCCAAAAAGCGTATAAAATATCCGCTCATCAAAACTCGAAACATAACTATTTTCTTAATAAATAAAAAATAAAATAATATAATTTCTCAAATCCAATCTTTTTCTAAATAACATTTCAAACAAAGTCTTAAATTTTATAACAAAATTTCGACAGCATCTCCCCTAAAACTCAGATTTTGCGACCATTCTCGGGTCTATCCAAACCATTTCTCAAACTCTTTCAAATCGTTTTCAATAAATCAAAACCATTTATAAAATCAAACCAATTAAAAATCAAACCGCTTCCAAAATCAAACAATTTTCATATCTCAAATTATGTCAGTTCATCAATTTATTTCTTATTAAATCTTAATTCATCATCAAATCTCACCAATTCTACTTGATCACCAATAACATTCCAGCTCCGAATTCATCAAATAATTCAGTTCTTGGCTACACTTAAACAAACTAAATCTCAAACTAATCACAAATATCAATATATCACAAAAATTCAACATAAATTTAGTCAAATTCAATCAATAATCAATCACAACATCAATTCACTTATCCAATACCAATTTAACCGATGAGAAATTACTAAAATTCTACTTCCGTATGAAATTAAACCAACAAAAATTTCAAAAAAGCTTTTTGATCGAACTGCTGATGAAGAAAACGTTAAAAATCGTCTATATTTTCTAAAATTTTAATTGGTTGAACTCAAGGGAAAGGGGAGCTATATTACCGTCAATTTCTACCGAACAAAAGTGATGCCAACGTGTAAAGAAGAAGAATATAAACACTTTTATTGAATTAAATTTTTTATTAGAGTTACGGATCGCAAAAAATCGAAGTCGGAAGCT
>NC_029791.2:66217237-66227704 GCF_000816755.2 Arachis ipaensis | reverse complement strand
ATAATAAATCATAAATAATTCATTGTTTAATTTTCAAAAACTCAGGTTGTTGTATCCTATCCACCATATAAAAATTTTCGCCCTAAAAAATTGTTACATTAAAACAAGTTCGAATTCAAATCAAAGAAAATAAAGTCCATGAAGAAAAGTACAGGAAATGTCTAAGATAATATTCGAAAGAGGTCAGGTAGGCAATTAGATTTACAGACAATAGAAGTACATAGGAACAATAAGATTTGATTAGGAAATAATCAGATCACATTCTGAGAAAATCGAAGGCAAGAATTCCAATGAAGATAATGAAGGAGGAGATGACACGAGTTCGTGTAACACGAATAAAGATTATACTTCGAAACCAAGCTAACTTCGTAATTCGTATTGCCTATTACTTATATTTCGTCCATGATAATCCATTAGTATTTCTGTGAAACCCGCAAAATTAACGAATAATTAGCCAATAAATTAATTATTAATCTAAGAAATTAAAAAATTGAATTTTATAGTTTAAAGTGATATAGCTAATTAAAATAAGAATTTTGACACTAATTTTATAGAATTTGGACCAAGATTAGGCCGAACGGGCTGAATCGGGACCATGGCCCAACTTATAAAAACCTCAATTCAGCAATCTTTCTTCTTTGTTTTCCCTAAGGCTCGCTGAAACAAGAAGGGAGAGCAAAACTAAAAGCTCAAACCCTTGCTTCAACTTTAAATCCAATTATCTTTCAATCCGGAGCTTCGATCACCGCACTGTTTGCGGCCACGTGATCGCAACGTCGAGCTCTACAAAATCTATCGAACAATTTAAGAGGTAAGTCACAATTTCTTACCCAGCTTCTCAACCCTTGATCTTCAAAATTTTGAGAGTGGTGTTAAAATTTTGTTGAATTTTGATGTTTAGGAGCATAGTGACATTGAGTATTAGCTGGGTCTTGCATCAACTCTATGTGGGTAAGGTGAGACAACCCAACCCTCGAGAAATTTGTGGTTAAATAAAATCGATATTGATTTATTGATGAATATTTGTATTAGATTGAGTGGTGAGTTGTTTTGGAGCATGTTGGTGGTCATTGGTGGTGTTCGAGGCTTGACGTTAGATTGTGGGGAGCTGGAGATCTATTTAGTGTGACTTTGAAAGCTTGGGTCCTTACGGAACGGTGCTAGTTATGGTGTTCTGGATTTATCGAGGAATCAGCCAAGGTATGGTTTTGGTTTCTCGTATATAATATATAATATTTTGTGAAGACTTAGGCTAGTGACCCTAAGATAGACATTGAATTATAGATGTGGTTGATTGGTTGAGATGGATTGTATTATTATGTATGTGGATAGTGATTTTGGGAGAATTTGACATAAGCTTGTGTGTTTGATGTGATTAACTTGGTTTATGTATAAGGGTTATTGAGATTGAAGTTGTTGTGGTACCATGTTGGAGGTTAAGTTGATGATGCAATTGACATAAGTAATTGATAATATATATTGTATTGTTGAACTTGAAGTATTGAGTTAAGATTGATAAAAATAGAGAATTGGTATGTTGTGGATTAAATGAGGAAGCTGGAATGTTATTGATGTTGAATTGGGAGGTTTTGGTTGGTTTTAAAAGGTTGGAAATTAGTAGGTTTTGAAAATAGAGGTTTGAGAATTTTTGTGTAAACTTGATTTTTAGCCGAACTTCGGCAAGCCATAACTTAGCTTCCGGACCCCCAAATTATTTCAAATTTATTTCAAATAAAATCTTAGTCCGTGAAGTTTACGCCGCTCAAAGAACAAATGAAAAATAGTTTAAAACAAAAAAGTTATGCGCATTGGAAGTTTGGAGTGCGAAGCTGAAAATTCTGCAGCATTCAGCATTTTTGCTGTTCTGCATAACTTGCGTACGCGACCACTACACGCGACACGACCAACCTATTCGGGTTGGGTATCTCGCGTACGCAAGCAGGGTTCTTGCGTACGTGAGCATAGAAGATTTTACTCCCACGCGTACGCGTGCGTGGCCCACGCGTACACGTGATCTTTCAGAAATACACTCCCACGCGTACGCATGGCTCACGCATACGCGAGACCCCTGTTTTTAGAAAAGTGAAGTTTATGTTGTAAAAACCTAATTTTGAACTTCTAAAATCTCTATTTTTACTCCCCAATGTCCTACGTCTTAAAATTAATCATAGGAAGGGAGTTGAATATTAAAAGGATAATAACTTATGAGTGAAGAAAGATTGTAAAGGGTGATGTAAGTTAAAAAGCTCAACGGAAAGGCTAGTTCGTAAATAAATGTGATTGTGGCCCCGAGTAGTAGGCAGTGGCAAGGTCCGCTTGCTCCGAGTATGAGGTGAGAAAGAAGAAGTATAAAAACTGAGTTAATTATGAATTTTGGATGAGATACCTGGGTAGTAGCAAGGATGGTGGTTTGTCCCACTTGCTCTAGGTTAATGTTTGAGATTGATCACCGTGATAATTGATTTAAGCTAAATGAATGCATGTGTGAGACCCTGCGCAGTAGCAAGGATGGTGGTTTGTCCCACTTGCTCCAGGTCAGAGATTGTGACGCCTAGATAGTAGCGGCAGTAGTGGTTATTCCACTCACTCCAGGTTGAGCTTTTAAACACCCTCCTGGGTAATGGCCGGAGTAGTGGTTATTTCACTGGCTCTGGGTTGAGCGGGTAGTAGGAAGGGGGTTGTAGCTCAAACCCACTTGCTTCGTGATGAGTGTTTCAGTCCATGGTTAGCTACCAGGACATGTCGGGTTGGCTGTATAACCGACGGATGATATCATCAGCCATAGGACAGACATACATCATATGCATATTGTTTGCTTTCCTGTTGTGCATTAATTGAGAATGCCTAATTGATTATAATATGCTAATTGTCATACTTGCTATCTGTATTACTTGTATTCTACTTGTGTTTGCCTTTGTCTGATTGTCTGTTTATGCAAATTCACCGGAGATAGAGGAACGGAGGAAAGGTGAGAAGACTTAGTGTTAATGTTAAGCTTAAGCTAGGCTCAGATATCCTTAGAAGACCACCCATTTAAGGTTTCTGTTTTCAGTACTTTTTTATAATCTGAGTATCGGCATTCTAGGATTGCCTCTGGCATTCCCAGGACCTTATATCTTATGTGCATGGCACCTTTACCATACTGAGAACCTCCGGTTCTCATCCCATACTATGTTGTTATTTTTCATATGCAGGTGTCGAGAGGCACTTCTGTAGGTGTCTAGAGCTTCTGCAGCGAAGTGGATTCATTTTGAGGTTTTACTTTTGGTATTCTTCTACATGTGTATAGACTATCCTCTTATATATATACTTTTTGTATTTTGCACCTCTTAGATGTTTATGGAGAACTAGGATTTTACGTCTGTATTCTGGACTTCGGGTCATGTATATATGTATATAAATATTCTCCAGTCAGCCTTAGCTTCGCAGGCTGAGTTAGGAGCTTGTTATTTGTACCTTTGACCTTCTATTCCTACTTTTTATTTATTACACTTATGAACTTCAGTTTTCTTAGCACGCAAGTAATCTTATTTCCTGAGCGTTGTATTTTTTTATTTTTGCGATTTTTGCTTTATCCATTTTTCAAGGCTCCTCGTATACTGTATCCTTTTCAATATATATATATATATATATATATATTAGAGGTCATAATACCACACCACCTCTATTTTACAGCTTAAGCGTAAAGCTCTGTGTGGTAGGGTGTTACGGTTTCCATATACATAAATTATTAGTATTAAGTAGGCCAGACTTAATATCATGAGGTATGCAATGGTAAACCAACAGCGTTAATCAACAGACAGTCATGCATATAAAATCAAAACTCTTGTGATTAAGACAAGTCCTATCACATGACAGACACTCAGAGTATGCAGTGAAGCATAGTTAGTCCATTCCCAAGGCTCTAATAGGAATAAACTACTCTGATACCATAATGTAACACCCTAACTTTTAGCACCTCATGATCGTACTAAAAGTCCAGGCGTTACTTACCTCCAAACCTTTTTATTTTATACTATCTTTGTTTAATATTAAGACTTCGTGAATACGAACTGAAGTTTTAGCCAAGAAAACGAGAGTCACTACTTTAAACCATTTAATTATAAAAATATATATATATCCATGAAGCGTTATATACATAGACTTATTCAAAGATCCTCAAATACAAGTCCTACCCCTCTGAAAACCAAAACAATAAATGACAAGGAGAAAATAAAATCTAACAAGTCAACTTGTAAACATAATCTTATATGCTCCTGCAGCTCCGCACTAAACCTTTGCACCTGTAACTGAAAGGGGGTAAGAACTGGAGAGTTCTTAGTAGGGTTCGGGGTAGATAATTAAATCCGTATTTTCACAGTTTGGACTTTCGCAGCCCGACACAGGGACCCAGAACAATAATCAGTCATAGAAGTTCAAATTAACAAGCAATGAAAATCACAAACACACTCAAGCAATTACAAATAATTCACAACACTGAACCAAATGCAAAATATACAAAAAAGGATGATGCATGCCTAGTCCTATCACAGGTAATGAGCTCATTTGTTGATTTCGACCCGCACCCGACGTAATCCAGCTCGCAAGTCGGATAAGACATTCCACCGACATAACCACTGCATGTTTCTACTTCTTACAGGCGCTGATTCTCCAGCTAAATTATGTTGAACATGACCTCTGCAAGTACTTGCAGGTGCTAATTCTCCACCTGAAGCATGCGACCCTTTCTCCTGGAAGCCATTCCACATTTACAGGCGTACCCGCACAATCATTCACATACAAAGCCCATAGCTTAACATTTTCACATCAGCACCATAACTATTTACTTTCCGTCACTGACGTTGGGATTTTTGCCAGTAAAGAATTTCATAAAAACATTCGCGTTGTAGATATAGTCTCTAAACCGACAGAAATCCCTTCGTACAAATGTTTCGGTTGTCACAAGTAACAAATCCCTTAAAATTGATAACCGAGTATTTAAACCTCAGGTCGTCTTCTCAAGGAACTGCAGGGAAGTATGTTCTTATTATTGGTTATGAAAATTGTAAATTTGGGGTTTCAAGAATGAGGAACGAGTAATTTAATGACAAATAAATTAAATGACAATTAAAATAAATAAATACTGTAAAGCAAACTTTTGGCAAGGTATGAGAAATTAGAGGTCCTATCCTGGCTATCCTTATCAATGATGATAATAATTGAATCTTAATTCCACTTCGTTAACCTTTACTAAGATAAAGGAAGGTCAAGGGATTAATTGGTTTGATCTTCGAATCCTATTTATTTTCTAAGAAAAGATTGGGATTATGGAAGTTCAATTCAATTAACAAAGATAACAATTATCAATTACGTTGAGTTTGATAACTCCTGAGTTACTGATTTCTTAACCAAGACCAAAAGGAGAAAAATAAATCTACTTGGAATAAAAATGTCTTCAGAGTAAAAGCAACAATAGCATAAATAAGAGAAATCAATATTAAATTGAAATACCTCAAATAACATTAATAAAAGAGTGATCTGTAACATGAAAGGATTCATAAAGTAGCTTGCAAAAGTAAATAAAAGGAATATTGAACCTGATCAAAAGAGATAATCCTAAAAGCGAATAAAAATCCTAATTCTAAATCCTAATCCTAAAGAGAGAGGAGAGAACCTCTCTCAAAACTAAATCTAAATCATGGAAAGTGAAAGTTGGCGAGATCTCTCTGAATGGATGCATTCCCTCACTTCATAACCTCTGGTCTATGCCTTCTGGACTTGGATTTGGGCCAAAAAGGGCTTTAGAAATTGCTGGGAGCGTTTTCTGCAATTTCTGGTGCGTGGCCTCTGTCACGCGTCCGCGTGGTTCACGCGGTCGCGTCATTCGGAGCTTTTCTTGCCACGCGGTCGCGTCAGTCATGCGACCGCGTCATGTGCGTTCTGCTTAAGGCGCGCGGTCGCGTCAGTCATGCGACCGCGTCGCTGCTTCTTTGCGCTTGGTCATGCGACCGCGTCGCTGCTTCTTTGCGCTTCAGAAGCTCTGTTTTGTGCTTTCCTTCTATTTTTGTATGTTTCCTTTCCATCCTTTAAGTCATTCCTACCTTAGAAGATCTGAAAACTACTCAACACACTAATCACGGCATCGAATGGAATTAAAGGTGATTAAAATAATTAATTTAAAAGCATAGGAAACATGTTTTCCTACAAACATCACATAATAAGGAAGAGAAAGTAAAACCATGCAATTAATATGAATAAGTGGGTGAAGGATTGAATAAATCACTCAAATTAAGCACAACATACATTATAAAGTATGGGTTTATTAACCTCCCCACACTTAAACAATAGCATGTCCTCATGCTAAATCCAAGGTAATGAGTAAGGTTAAAGTGATGGAATGTCATGCAATGCAATCCAATCTAAATGCAACTACCTAAATGCATCATGCAATTCTAATTTATTCACTCATATATAAAGCTTACATGTAGTTAAATTAATTCACATTCTCAAGGAGTCATATATGTATATTTAGCCAAGCCTTAGATAATCAATAAGCACTTTTACAATTGAGATGGGAGAAAAAGCATTTTGTGAACTTGCAAGACAATTAGATAATTCAAACAGAGATAAATGTTAATGAGCTATTGAACCCTCACTGGATTTGTGTTTACTCTCTAGTCACTCAGTGTTTATTGGGTTAATCACTCTATTCCTCTTTTTATTCTTCCTTTCTATAACTTTGTTCTTCATCTAACCAATCAACAATGATAGAATACAGTCATACCAAAATTCATGAGGTCTTTAATTAAGGTTGTAATGGGGCCAAGGTAAAGATAAGGATATATGTATAAGGCTAAGTGAGCTAATAAGTGAATCCTTAATTAGACAAAGATCTCACCTAACATACATACTTAGTAAAACAAAACTTCTTTACCTATTTTCCCATATTTTTCCCACTTTTGGATGTTACATGCTCATGTTTCAACTTTTGTTCTTATTCAATGTGCATTGCTTTTATTTTTGCATTTTGGGAATTCTTTTGTATCCCCTTTATTAAATACTGAAATTTTTATGTTTTTTTTTAATGCACATGGTAATTTAATCACTTTGATTTCTCATGAGCATGCTTCCCAAAAATTTCTTAGTTTGAGTTATTTATTCTTTTCAACTCTTCTACCTTTTGTTTTTATCATCCATGTTCCCAATAGGTTTCCCACATTTTAAACTATTCATAATTTTCTATCTTAAGCTAACCAAGGATTCAACTTGGGATTTTATTTTGTTTTTCTGCTTAAGGCTAGTAGTGTGGCTAATAGAATAAAATGGGATTTAAAGGCTCAAGGGGGCTAACAAGGGTGATGTGAAAGGTAGGTTAATTTGGGATAAGTGAGCTAAAATCAAATGACGGCCTCAATCACTCTTTTGGTATGCATATCTATATTCTATATTCTATATTCTATAATTGGACATATATATTAAAACAAAGTAAAGAACATCAGAATAAATAAGAAGGGCGGAACACACAGGAATAAAAATTATGGTTTAAATGTAACCATATAATTAAGCTCAAAACTCACAGGCTGTATGTTCTCTAGCTCAAAAATCATTTATCAGTTATGTATGTCATGCAGGTTTAGTTAAAAATTCCCATTATTCTCAATGTAAAACTTAAGGTGGCTTTAAAGTTCTAGTGTTCCTCCTTGATGAAATGTTGTTAACTAACTAACATGTAATTCTATATATACAAGGTGTATGGATTGTTTCTATTAAGTTCAAGTTTCTAGTTTACTTCCTTTTTATATTTTCAATTTAAACTAAGCTATCTTATGCTAAAAAGGGTAAACTATACTAATTAATCCACAATTTTCTATAACTAATAAGTTAGAATTGTAACTAAACTAAATAACTAAAAATATGAACTAAAGTGCAAAATACAGAAATAGAGTAAAAATACATAAAAGTAGCAATGTATAAGTACTCAGAAAAAAAAATAAAAATAAAGAGAAAAATATAGAAAAATATCCAAAATAAAAGAAAAAGAGTCTGTAGTGGTTCACCAAAATAATACGCCAGAGATGGCGACCTCCCCACACTTAAAATGAAGCATCGTCCCTGATGCTCACTCAAGCAGGGTGTGAAGGGGTGTCATCACTAGAAGGGATGGTAGCTGGTGTCTCTGTGGTGGCTGGCTAGGGGTCTGGCTGCTGTAGAGGAGGGGCTGTCTGAATGGGGATCTCAGGATCTACAGCCTGAATCTGATGTGGGACCTCTGCCTGTAGTGCAGCCTGTTCTGCCTCTCCCTGGGGATGGGTCTCTGCCTCGGGCGCATCCGCCTCCTCCTCAGATGCCTCGGATGGTGTGTTAAGCTCGGAGGGGATGTCGCCGGATCGTATCATCAGCTTCAGGTGCTCATAGCGTCACTTGTTGCGACGCTCCATCTGGTCAAGTCATCGAAACAAGCGGTGCACCAGATGATAGACAGGCTCTGTGGCAGGTGGAGATGCAGTGGTGGTGGCAGGGGTAGGTAGTGCAGCAGTGGAGGAAGAAGGACCGGCATATGGTGTAGCTGTATCATCAGCAGTGACAGTCAGGAATGGAGGTCTGTAGCCCAAGGCCAGGAAGTTCCTACTGTGCGGGATAATCTTCTTGCATTCTGCAGCAGGTGGCCTCTCATCAGCATCCTCCCATGGCACGTCAGCTCGACGGCCCAGCTGTGTAACCAGATAGGGAAAGGGAAGAGTGCCTCGGACGTGGACCCTGGCCATATAGTGCCGGATAAAGCGTGGCAGGTATAGGTCCTTATCCTCCATCACACACCAAAGGAGGGTGATCATAGCGGCTGGTATCTCAGTCTCGTGAGTACTCGGCATAATGTAGTTGCTGAATATCTGATGCCATAGCCGAGCCTCATCGTTCAGGTAAATCCACTTGATCTCCTTGGGCATGGTGGTGTTCTGACCCATGATCCAAGGAACTGACGGGTCAAGGGCGATCCTCGCCTTGATTGCATCCCAGTCAAAACGCATAAAGCGCATATCCTCCTCAGCTTTCTGATAGCCATCTGTCTGATCAGTCTTAGGCAGAAGTTTCAGAACCTCTTCTATTGCCTCCTCAGTAACCAGAATCTGCTTCCCTCTGAGGTTCACTACATCTAGGGAAGTTTTGAAGTAGTTGCAGTAGAATTTCCTAACCCAAGATGCATTAACCTCAGTCAGAGGTCTCTCCAGAAAGAACCAGCCTCTTTGTTTGATCTGATCAGAGGTGTATTGCTGGAGTTCTTTTGGGATCTTCAAAGTCCGCTCCAGGTATAGGTTCCTGGAGTTTGCAAACACCGGATACTTCAGCTCACAATATCGGTTTGCAAACTTTACTGAGTCATTGGCGGGAAGTAGCTGGTCGGCCTTCTCCTGTGGGGTAAAGGCTTTCTCCCGCAAGGAGGCATCATGCATGAGGTCGATGATAGACACGAAGACTTCTCCTCTTTTCCTTTTGCCAGTAGTGGCCTTGCCTTTTCCCTTTCTCTGGGAATATGACATCCTGAAAAATAGAAAATCAGGATATAATAAAAATAGGAAAGCAAATAGGCAAATAATCAAAGAAAACACAAAGTGGCAAAGGAGCAATAGGATAATGAATATGAGTGAAGTAAAATGTGCATTTGGGATTGTATAGGAGTGAAAAGTCTGAAAAGAAGAAATCACAATCCAAAATGTAATTGAATGCAAGTTAAATAGAAAAATTAACATCATGCCTTGGTTAGAATGTTAAAAGAAAGTGAAAGAAAAGCAAAAAAAGAAGTTTTGAAAAGGTTAGGTTGGTTAGAGTTAAAATTAGTGAGTTAGTGAAAATGGGTTAAAGTAAGAGGCATAATGAAAATAGTCCAAGTAACAAGTAATCACAGGTAGAAGCTATAGGTAACTCATATTCAAACAAGTAAAACAGTTTGACGATGATTCAAATAGAGATAAAGAAAGCAAAAATAGGAATCAAACATCAAAATTGCAGTTTAGGAACCAAGAAATCAAAGAGGATAAGAATGCATGCCTTGGCATTCATGAATGGTTTGGTTAAAGCAGAGGAAAACAGAGTTCAAGATTCCAAAATCAAAACATGAATGAAAGTAAAAAAGATTTATAAAAATTTGGGCAGCATTCTGGCTAAAATTGGATTTTCCCGGAAAATAAACAGCAATCAAACAGTTCATATGAATTAAAAAAATCAAGCTGCAGTTACATATAATGAATATAAACATGAAAATTTAGTGTAAAGAGCAGCAATATACAAGAAATACAGCATATGAACAAGATCACAGCAACAGCAGATTTGCAAATTTGATAAAACAGAAACAAGAACAGTGCAAATAAACAGACCGAAATCCACTAACCACAACCTAGGCTACCTAACAACCTAAAATCCACTACAACATGCATATCTAACTAGCCTAAACATGAACATAAACGGAAAAATAAGAATAAACTACGAACTACG
>NC_029791.2:66182697-66216892 GCF_000816755.2 Arachis ipaensis | reverse complement strand
GGGTGGTCGGCGGCGTCTGGGTGGTGGCGCGGTGGTGGCTGGTTGGTGGTGGTTGAGGGTTGGGGGAGAAGAGAGGGAGAAGAAGAGTTGGGGGGTGTCGCGACTGATGGGGTTTCGCGTGACTGGGGGGTTATATTTTTGAATCCACGCGGCCGCGTGGATCACGCGGTCGCGTGGATCACGCGGTCGCGTGGATCACGCGGTCACGTGGATCACGCGGTCGCGTGGATCACGCGGTCGCGTGGATCACGCGGTCGCGTGGCTGGAGCGAAAAAGGTGGTTGACGCGATCGCGTGGAGGGCGAAAAGAGTAAATGACGGGATCGCGTGGGGCATGCGATCGCGTCACTGGAATTTGTGCTAAACGCACGAATCCAGCGTCGTTTCAGCGCAACTCTCTGTCTCCTTGGGGGTGTTCGTGCAATCCATGCGACGCGGTCGCATGGGATTGATTGTGTGCAAGTGACGCGATCGCATGGGGCATGCGATCGCGTGGGCCATTTTGTGCTAATTGCACAATGGCCGCACGATTCCAGCCCAACTTTCTGGACGTTGGATCCTTACGCCGATTTCCAGGTCACGCGGCCACGTGGATGATGCGGTCGCGTGGGAAGTGTAGTTCACCATTTGACGCGATCGCATGGGGCATGCGGTCGCGTCACGCACCCTTTTTTTTGTAAAATGCAGAATGCAGTATGCAGAATGCAATGCTTAATGTGAATGCTATGCATGATTCCAGATTCAATAAAAATAAAATTCAAAAACAAACAAAACTAAATAAAATTAAAATTTCAAAAGGAACGATCATACCATGGTGGGTTGTCTCCCACCTAGCACTTTTAGTTAAAGTCCTTAAGTTGGACATTAAATGAGCTTCCTGTTATGGTGGCTTGTGTTTAAATTCATCCAGAAATCTTCACCAATGTTTGGAATGCCAGCAACCTCCGGGGTCCCAAACTAGTCATGTGAAGCTTTTGAGCAGCTTCAAACAGATTTTCAGGCTCCCGGGGTGATGAATATCAGAATATTTTCCAAGATCCCAAACTTTGGTTCTAAATCCACCTTCGTTTTGATCTATATTTTTCCATTCGGGTGGTTTAGAAAGTAGATTCTCACCATAGTGACCAAACATTTTCTGAGATCCATTCGATTGAACATGATACCAATCCGTGCACTTCAAGTTGAAGCGTGGAACCTTATTGAACCTTGAACACCAGCTCTAAGCACGAGCCATTTCCCTCTTATTCTTAAAGCCGCAGAGGACTCTAAGCTGGCCATCTGTTTCAAGCAAACCATATTCAAGTGAAAAAGTAAAGTTAAAGGTTAAGGATTGTACCCACTTGAAGCTTGTATTGGGCGGTAATGGCCTTGGGGTAGGTGTTTCTGGTGGTTCTATAAGTTCTACTCCCTTGTGCTCTTCTATGAATTCCTCCACTTCTTCGCAAGATTTTTCAAATGCATCTGTATCTTGGTCAAAGTCTTCTATGTCTTCCTCATCACTTGAGTCATAGATTGGAGGTTGAGAGAAATCTACCTCTGCATCATCTTCGTATTCATTTGGGGAAGGTTCTTCGATCTCAGAGAATTTACTTGCGGATGCAAGTTCATTACTAAGAGAGCTTGACTTGTGACTATCATCATCAAGGGAATTTGTGTCTTGGGTTATTCCGTCTAGTTCTTCATAAACGACTTGCCTTGGGGATTGTGCAATATCCTCCTTAGCATCAACTGTAACATCCTTGACGGAGTTCTCCTCAACTCTGGATTCCCATGGAGGTTCAGCGTCTCCTAGATCTTCAACCAACTCTTCTTCTTGTACAATGACAGCCTCTTCTACTTGTTCTAGTACGAATTCATGCTCTGTCTTGTCCACTGGAGTTTCTAGTGTCTCCTTCATGCTACGCTCTTCATTAGATTGTCCACATGGGGCTGTGGTTGGTCCTTGAATGTTCGCGCGTCTAGAAGCTAATTGAATTACTGCTTGCTCCAGTTGTCGAATGGTTGTTTGAAGTTTATTTACTGTTGCCTTGAGGCGAACCTCTGATTCTCTGGGTGATGGATTTGGGCATGAAACATAGGGAAGTGGTGGTGCTTGGGAGTGATTGGATTGGAACTGGGGTAAGAAAGTATCATACGGTGGTGAATGGTGAAGAGAAGCTTGTGAGTGTGGTGGTTCGAGGTTATGTTGAGAGGATGGTCTATAGGCACAGGGTGGGGCTTGTTGGTAGTTACAAGGTTGTCCACCATATCTATCGGCTGGGTATGCAGTGTAGAATGGTCGTTGTCCATGATATCTTGGAGGGTGTTGTTTCCTGAAGGGTTGATTAGATCCTCTTGGCTCTATCCATCCTTGATTGGTCTGACCTTGATGCATATTCCTGCTATAACTTCTATTTCCTTCAACAAAGTTAGACCCAAACTCAAAGCGAGAGGGGTGAGAATTCACGATAGCAAATAAAAATAAAAAGGAGAAACAAAAATAAATAAACAAGCAAAAGAAAAATATTTACAATAACCAATAATAAGGCACACGTTAGTAGTTCCCCAGCAACGGCGCCATTTTGACGTTGGGATTTTTGCCAGTAAAGAATTTCATAAAAATATTTGCATTGTAGATATAGTCTCTAAACCGACAGAAATTCCTTCGTACAAACGTTTTGGTTGTCACAAGTAACAAACCCCTTAAAATTGATAACCGAGTATTTAAACCTCGGGTCGTCTTCTCAAGGAACTGCAGGGAAGTATGTTCTTATTATTGGTTATGGAAATTGTAAATTTGGGGTTTCAAGAATGAGGAACGAGTAATTTAATGACAAATAAATTAAATGGCAATTAAAATAAATAAATACTGTAAAGCAAACTTTTGGCAAGGTATGAGAAATTAGAGGTCCTATCCTGGCTATCCTTATCAATGATGATAATAATTGAATCTTAATTCCACTTTGTTAACCTTTACTAAGATAAAGGAAGGTCAAGGGATTAATTGGTTTGATCTTCGAATCCTATTTATTCCCTAAGAAAAGATTGGGATTATGGAAGTTCAATTCAATTAACAAAGATAACAATTATCAATTACGTTGAGTTTGATAACTCCTGAGTTACTGATTTCTTAACCAAGACCAAAAGGAGAAAAATAAATCTACTTGGAATAAAAATGTCTTCAGAGTAAAAGCAACAATAGCATAAATAAGAGAAATCAATATTAAACTGAAACACCTCAAATAAAATTACTAAAAGAGTGATCTGTAACATGAAAGGATTCATAAAGTAGCTTGCAAAAGTAAATAAAAGGAATATTGAACCTGATCAAAAGAGATAATCCTGAAAGCGAATAAAAATCCTAATTCTAAATCCTAATCCTAAAGAGAGAGGAGAGAACCTCTCTCAAAACTAAATCTAAATCATGGAAAGTGAAAGTTGGCGAGCTCTCTCTGAATGGATGCATTCCCTCACTTCATAACCTCTGGTCTATGCCTTCTGGACTTGGATTTGGGCCAAAAAGGGCTTCAGAAATCGCTGGGAGCGTTTTCTGCAATTTCTAGTGCGTGGCCTCTGTCACGCGTCCGCGTGGTTCACGCGGTCGCGTCATTCGGAGCTTTTCTTGCCACGCGGTCGCGTCAGTCATGCGACCGCGTCATGTGCGTTCTGCTTAAGGCGCGCGGTCGCGTCAGTCATGTGGCTGCGTCGCTGCTTCTTTGCGCTTGGCATGCGTCCGCGTCGCCCATGCGATCGCGTGGATGCCAGTTTCTTCAGAAGCTCTGTTTTGTGCTTTCCTTCCATTTTTGTATGTTTCCTTTCCATCCTTTAAGTCATTCCTACCTTAGAAGATTTGAAAACTACTCAACACACTAATCACGGCATCGAATGGAATTAAAGGTGATTAAAATAATTAATTTAAAAGCATAGGAAACATGTTTCTCACATACATCACATAATAAGGAAGGGAAAGTAAAACCATGCAATTAATATGAATAAGTGGGTGAAGGATTGAATAAATCACTCAAATTAAGCACAAAATACATCATAAAATATGGGTTTATCAGTCACCCTCTCGTGACCTTTCAATCATTCTCATAATCACACATGCCAATTTATCTTCTTTTTTTATTTTAAAACCAAAACCAGTTCTTTGTGACATTCTCCAAAATCTTTAAAGCAATTTCACGTAAACCAATTTTTCTTTCAAAAGACAAAGGAAAACCATTTGTTAGTTAAATCCCTTAGCAAGGCCTCTAAACATTAGGGGAGCGACAACCAATCTCATTTCCTTGAGTTCATTAGAAATTCTTAACAATCATTATTTTCTTAAATTAAATTTAATCAAATATAATTTCTAAATCAAATCAAAACCAAATCATATAAATCAGAAGTTCTGAACCAATTTTAAAACCAAAACTAATCCCAGTTTCATCCTTAAAACTAATTCTTTAACTTTTTTCCAAGAAATAAAATATTCAATCAAAATTCAATTACTTTTAAAGTTCACTAAAACTCCTCCGAATGAAATTCTTAAGTCAAATTCAAAAGATAAACCCTTTCGTATTTAAATCAATCTTAAAACATAATAATTTTCTTAAATAATTCAAAATCGTAAAATAATTGTTTTCTAAATAAATCAAACTCAAAAATATAATTTTCTTAAATGAATTAAACTCGAAACAAAACTATTTTTGTAATAAATCAAAAATCAAATAATACAGTTTCTCAAATCCAATCTTTTTCTAAATAACATTTCAAACAAAGTCTTAAATTTTATAACAAAATTTCGGCACATATCCCTTAAAACTCGGACTTTGCCACCCTTCTCGAGTCCCATCCAAACTATTTCTCAAACTCTTTCAAATTATTTTCAATAAATCAAAACCTTTTATAAAATCAAACCAATTAAAAATCAAACCGCTTCCAAAATCAAGACCAAATTTTCATATCTCAAATTATGTCATCAATTCATCAATTCATTTCTTATTAAATCTCAATTCATCATTAAATATCACCAATTCTACTTGATCATCAACAACATTCCAGCTCTGAATTTATCAAAATAATTCGATTCTTGGCTACGCTTAAACCAATCGAATCCCAAACTAATCACAAATATCAATATATCATAAAAATTCAACATAAATTCAGTCAAATTCAATCAACAATCAATCACAACATCAATTTACTTATCCAATACCAGTTTAAGCGGTAAGAAGTTACCAAAATTCTACCTCCATTTGAAATCAAAACAACAAAAACTCCAGAGAAGCTTTTTGATCAAGTTGTTAAAGAAGAAAACGTCAAAAATCATCTGTGCCTCCTAGTATTGGAATAAATTATTTTATTAACCCAGATCATCCATATTGAGTCATCAAAAAATATATCATAATGTGGAAGCGTACCTGAATTCATAAACATGAATCATACGATCGGAGCAAAGATAGCCTTAGTGAGAGAACAACTTCAACAAATAATTGTTTAGATGCAAGACGATGCTGGACAAAATACAAGTTGACTCAAATGTTGGAATTTTCTCATGATTTCTTGACCCAAAAATTATACATGTTAAATCATTAAGAAATAAAATACTTGAATTCGGAAGAGTTTGGATCTTGTGGTTCTTTTGATCTTCCTCAACCAAAGTCTTCTGTATTCCTAGACGGCTGAATTGCAACTCTTTTGATGGGGAAAGAGCGACAAAGGCGGCTTTGGTATATTGGAGACCGAAACCCTGAAGGCCTATTTATATTTGAGCATGGCACCCATTAAACCCTAAAGCCCAAATAAAATAGTATCTAAAGTCCAAAAGATAATATATCTAAAATCCAAAAGATAATTATCTAAGAAACAAAATATAATATCTGGTTTTATTCTCATTTAATTTCAAATCAAAAGTAATAATGACTTATTCAATTTAGCATTTATAACAATAAATGAGATCACCATTATATAAGTCATTTAATTTGAAATAGCATAATTTATGATTATAATTAATATATGTATTGCCCACAAAGAAATTAGGAAATTAAAATAATTTCCTAACAATCTCCCACTTGGGCTATACATATATTCTTTCTTAACATAATCACATCTTATAAACTTTATGCGCGCATCTGAATGCTATTTCTCTCATTACTTTAACAATCTGGTCCGTCTCATACATTAGATATGGAACTACCGCAGCTTTTATCACATTAATGTCGTGACTAAAACTTTAAAACTTTATTGAGATCAAACACAATACAAATATTGCAAAATGAATATTTCACATAACATGAAATAAACCATCAACTTAATTCTGCAGAAAAATAATTCAATATCTGTCATAGGACATATAGCATAAAATAAACTCCCACTAAACCAAGACATCACAAATATTGACACCCATCCGAGCAGTGTGCTCACGAAAGACTTTAGGGATCAATTCCTTAGTTAATGAGTCTGCTAGCATATACTTTGTTCCTATATGTCCTATGGAAATCTGTTTTTCTTAAGCTTTCTCCTTGACAACTAAGAACTTGATGTCTTTATGCTTTGATTTTGTCAAGCTCTTATTGTTATTGGAGTATAGTACTGTTGACTTATTGTTACAAAATATCTTTAATGATCTTTCAATGTCATCTATAATACGAAGCTCAGTGACAAAGTTTTGCAACCATATGCCATGAAATCAGAATTAGAGTACCTAATGATTTCCAAATTTTCTGATCTCCGATAAGTAAGCATGTAATCCTTTGTTCTCTTTAAATAACGCATTATGCGTTTAACAGCTATCCAATTATCCCTGCCTGGATTGCTCAAGTATCTACCCAACACTCCTACTATAAACAATATATCGGGACGTGTGCAGACTTGAGCATATATTAAGCTCCCTAGTGCTGATGCATAAGGTTTATCATGCACTGCTGTCCTCCCAAGATCATTTTTAGGGCATTGCTTGAGACTGAACTTGTCTCCTTTAGTTACGGGTGTGTCCATTGGTCTATATCTTTCTATGCCATGTCTACTTAAAATCTTTTTGATATAGTTATTTTGTGATCATCCAAGAATACCTTGAGAGTGATCTCTTAGTATCTCGATTCCTAATACAAAAGAGGCATCACCAAGATCTTTCATTTTGAATTTGTTCAATAGAAATTTCTTAGTTTCATGCAACAAGCCTATATCGCTACTGGCAAGTAGAATGTCATCAACATATATGACCAAAAAAAAGTTTTTTACTCCCACTAAACTTGCGGTATACACATTTCTCTATAATATTTACCTCAAAACCATATGAGACAATGACTTGATTAAACTTGTGATACCATTGACGGGAAGCTTGTTTGAGACCATAGATGGATTTTCTCCTTTCTCTGTTGGATCTGCTTAATGACACTTCTTGAGATTCTTGAGCTTGCTATATGGGTTGGGATTGAGGACGATTCTCATTATTTTCCTGTACTGTAGTAGTATCTTGAGCAACAATAATATTCTCATTGTTCTCTTATACTGCAACTGGATCTACAGTAGGATTCTCACTGTGCCCTTGTACTATAACTGTATCTTGAACAGTAATAGGCACAAGGACCTGAGCATTTTCAGTTACAGAATCCTCATTAAAAGAAACATTTCTAATATTTCCTTCCCCCCTAAACTCAACATCCTCAAGAAATCTTGCATTTTCCGTCTCAAAAATAGACATTGATGTAGGATTGTAAAACTTGTACCCCCGTGAACGCTCAGCGTAACCAACAAAGTAGCAACTAATTGTCCTTGAGTCCAATTTTCTTTCATGCGGCCTATAAGGTCGCGCCTCAGCTGAACATCCCCAAATATGCAAATGCTTTATACTGGGCCTTTTCCCAGTCCAAATTTCATATGGGATTTTGTTAACTGCTTTGCTTGGCACCCTATTAAGGATGTACAATGCGGTCTTTAAGGCTTCTCCCCAGAGTGATTCAGAAAAGGAAGAATGACTAATCATACTTCTCACCATGTCTTTAAGAGTTCAGTTCTTTCGATCTGCAACACTATTCATGCTAGGTTTGCCTGGCATGGTGTATTGTGGAATAATATACCACACTCCTCTAGAAAAAGAGCAAAAGGCTCGGGACGTTGCTCACCTGAACTGTCATATCTTCTGTAGTATTCACCACCACGATCAAATTTGACAGCTTTCATTTTCTTTCCAAGTTGAAGTTCAACTTCAGCTTTGAAAGGCTTGAAAACATCCAAGGCTTGGGACTTTTCATGAATTAAATATAGATACCCGTAACGAGAATAATCATCTATGAACATAATAAAGTACCGTTGTCCATTCCAAGAGACAGTAGGGAATGAGCCACATATATCGGTATATATCAGTTCTAAGACATCTTTAACTCTTTCGGCACCTAATTCCTTTCGTTTGTCCTTTTCCCCTTTATGCACTCAATGTAGACTTCAAAGTCTGCCAAATTTAGGGGTCTAAGAATTCTATCCGACACGAGCCTCTGAATTCTCTGTTTAGAGATGTGACCTAGGCGTTTGTGCCATAATGATGCCGAATTCTCATTTAGTTTTTATTTTGTACCCGTTTGCAGTATTTCATTATTATAGGAATTTAATTCAAGCCTATATAGATTATCCACCAAATGACCAGAGCAAATATTATTCGAATTATAGAAGAGACTGACTTTATTGTCTCCGAATGAACAAAAATAACCTGATTTGTCCAAATGAGAAACAGAAACCAAATTCCGTCTAAATGACGGTACATAAAATGTCTCTAATAAATCCAAGTAAAATCCACTCATGGAACATAATCTAAAGGTTCCTATAGCTTCGACTGCAACTATATTGCCGTCTGCCACATAGATGTATTTTTCAGCATCACTTGGCGGTCAGCTCCACAAGCAACCCTGCATAGTAACACTTACATGAGTAGTAGCAGCAGAATCTACCCACCAAGTATCAACAAGTGCATAACTTAAACTAGCCTCAAAACAAACGAAAATTAGAATTATACCCTTCCTTACACGCCAGGTGGCATATTTGGTACAATCTTTCTTCATGTGTCCCACCTTCTTACAGAAGAAACAAGTTGAAACTTGATCCTGTTTCTTAGCCTTTTTCTGCTGAGAAGGCACATCTGCAGTAGTATCACGCTTTCTTTTATACTGAGAAGATGAAGCCATGTGAGCACTTTCAGTCTTATCTTGCTGTAGCCTCTCTTCTTCTTGCACACAGTAAGATATAAGGTCATTTGAGGACCAAGTGTTCTTCAGAGTGTTATAACTCACTTTGAATTGCCCAAAGTGTGCAGGAAAGGAAATCAAAATGAAATACACGAGTAAATCTTCAGACAACTCTAACTTTAGTGCTTTCAATTTTGAAGCAAGATGAGACATTTCCATAATGTACTCCCTTATGTTCCCTTTACCTTTATACTGCATGGAGACAAGTTTGCTCAAAAGACTACTTGCCTCTGCCTTTTCATTCTTAGTAAAGAATTTTTCAACATCCTTTAGGAACTGTTTGGCATCTTTATCCTCAGTAATTGAGCTCCGAAACGCCTCAGGAATTGAGCATTTCATGATCATAATACTCATTCGATTGGATCTCTCCCACTTCTCTATTTTAACCTCACTAAGATTTTTTGGAGTGGAAGTGGGTTTCTCCTCTCGAAGAGCTATATCTAGATCCATACAACCGAGGACAATCTCCACGGTATCCTTCCAAACTTTAAAGTTTGAACCATTCAGCATAGGAATACTGCTAATTTGTTCAGAAACATTGGTAGCTAAAGACATAGTTTTTGGATTAGAACAAAAAGGAACATGCAGTAAACATTAGTTAAATAATGGGAAAAAACCATATTGAGATATCTAGAACAACATTAATTTTTAATTTTTGGATAGAAAAATTAACTGTAAGTGATACTCTCATTGCAGTAATCAAATATTGTCAAAATTCTTGTCACACATTAAGCATTTCTTTGGACCGACTTAATGCGCACATGGAAACTTAAACTTCGCAACCTATTTATTACCGCATATATTTTCTATTAATTGGCCAAACAATAAACTTCCTTTGGACCAATTATTGTTTGCATAAATAATAAGTATTATTTTATTCTTAATCAGTTACCCAAATATTTATTTACCATTAATATGTGTATGTAATTCGGCCAAATATAGGCCTTCCTTTGAGCCGACCAATATTCGCATGAATTATATATCACCATATTCCTAATGTTTTAAATAAATCAATTTTCACAAAAGGAGCTATTTTGGCAGCATAATGTTCAATTAATTTATTCAAAAACTAAATCTTTATAAAATATGTGGGTATAATAATATCCTTATATCCCAAAGGATAATCCATTAATTTTGTACTAAATTAATATCACATAGAATTAGATCCGAAAAGATCAACGTTTAACATTACTTTATCAATATTTTAAAATAATTTAATTTACTGCTTATTATATATTAAAAAAAATTTGCCAAACTAAATAAAAAGCAGACCGTCTCATATAAAACATATACATGTGTCTATGTATAACCAAATAGTATATGTATACCAAAGGCAACCCAAACAACGATACATTATATATGTGGAACAATACTTAAAAGACATAGATATTAACGATTAACGGACACAGTCGCACGTATATGATACATATATATGTATATTCCTATACGCAATATCATAATGTAATAAGGAACGTGTATATATATATATATTAATCCAGTAAAAGAAAAATAAAATTGAATATTTTCGATGATTAAATTATAGATGGTTCTAATACCACTTGTTAGAATAAATTATTTTATTAATCCATATCATCCATATTGAGTCATCAAAAAATATATCATAATGCGAAAGCGTACCTGAATTCATAAACATGAATCATACGATCGGAAGTCCTGGATAGCTGAATTACAACTCTTTTGATGGGAAAAGAGCGACAAAGGCGGCTTTGGTATATTAGCACCGAAATTTCAAATGCCTATTTATATTTGAGCATGGTATCCATTAAATCCTAAAGCCCAAATAAAATAGTATCTAAAGTCCAAAAGATAATATATCTAAAATTCAAAAGATAATTATATAAGGAATAAAAGATAATATCTGGTTTTATTTTCATTTAATTATAAATCAAAAGTAATAATGATTTATTCAATTTAGCATTTATAACAATAAATGAGATCACCATTATATAAGTCATTTAATTTGAAATAACATAATTTGTGATTTTAATTAATATATGTATTGCCTACAAACAAATTAAAAAATTAAAATATTTTTTAATATCTAGAACTCTAATTGACTGAACTCAAAAAAAAGAGAGTTACATCATTGTCAATTTCTATCGAACAAAAATGATATCAATATGTAAAGAATGAAAATACAAATATTTTTATCGAATTAAATTTTTTATTGGAGTTACGAATAGCAAAAAATCAAAATAAAAAGCACAAAGAGAGTTACGGTTTCTCTTCCTCACTCAGTCACTTCTTTTTCCCTTTTTTTTCTTGATTTTGGTTCGGTGATTCATTAGGAAGAAGGAAAGATGATGACTATGATTAAGGGAAATTAGGAACATGTGTCACGTTATATATATATATTCTTTCTTTTATTTCTTTGGCTTCGATTCTTTCTTTTCCTTATGGTATTCGGCCAATGGGAAAAAAATAAAAATTATTAAAAAATTTTAGTAAATTT
The DNA here is from genome assembly GCF_000816755.2 of Arachis ipaensis. NCBI lineage: Eukaryota > Viridiplantae > Streptophyta > Magnoliopsida > Fabales > Fabaceae > Arachis > Arachis ipaensis. The sequence continues at coordinate 66,205,220 of NC_029791.2, read as the reverse complement.
TAAATTTAAAATATCATAAAATTTAATTTTAATTAATTTTAAAAAAATAATTCTCTTTAAATAAAATAATAAATTATGAATAATTTATTATTTAATTTTCAAAATTTTGAATTGTTATACAACCAACTCATTTTTCAAATTCAAAAACATCATCATCTACTTCATCCAATTCCTCAACTGCCCAATCTCAATCATCAAACTCCTTCCCCATCCCATTAGTAATTACAACAATTGTTACTAGCTAGTAGCTACTACTATACAAGATGTGAAACTTCATATTCATCAACAAAACCAAGCAATCCATCTCGGCCCAACCGAAACACGTGGTTCGCCTCGATGACACCAAAAAATTTCACTGCGAGCTAGAGTTCCCTTGCAGCCGCAATGTTACGCGCTTCATCCTCTGCCACCCGCTTCCCATGCAGACTTATTGCCACACTAATGAAAAAATTTGGCTAGGATTCGCCAATCTCGTGGAAGAACTTGTGAAGAAGCAAGCAATTATGGATTTTATGGAGTAAGACCGCGTCGCCTTTTTCGATTTTTCATTTTTTCAAAAAATTCTGAAGGAAGCTTTTTATTTTTTGAAGAATTGATTGAAATTGATGATAATAGTTTCTAATTTGAAAGATGAATTTGTTAGGAAGGGTGATGGTAAAGAAAAAATGGTGATGGTGATGGTGATGGAAACCGAAGAGAGGGATGAGAAGATAGAAATTGGAGCCGATGGATCTTTGGGTTAGATTAGGATTTTTGAGTGAATTATGGGTAAAATTAGGATTTTTAATAAGAATAATATTAGAAGAAAAAATTGATAAATTATTGATTGTCAAATTCTCAAAGAATTGACGATAGGTAAAATTAAAATTTATTTAAAACGTCAAAGGATAAAATCAAATCAAATTAAATCTTAGGAATAATTTTAAAAAATATAAAAATGCTAGGAATAAAAGTTATATTTTTTCTCAAATTTTAATTATCAGATAATTAGATTTCAAAATATATTACTATAACAATTTAGTCCCTCTTCCAAATAATAAAAAAACTAATTTGTCCAATAAAAATAATTCTCGAAGACTTACATAGAGAATAAAATTTTGTTAGAAATCAAAATGTCCGATCTAAAATTTCTCAAAGGGCCTTAAAGTGTATAAACAATTAAAAAATTTATTAAATTAAAAAAAATAGACATACACAGTGTTGTTAATAGCGTAATCCAAAATAGTCATCTAAAAGAATGACCAATATATACCAAAAGGCATGCATAACTCATATCATTTAGCAGTTTGAAATAGGATTTGTCAATTAATGATAGTCACTCAGTAGTCAATTATGGTTGCTTATTGTCTAAATACAGTAAGTGTCGACTCGTTGTACAATTAACTAGGAATCAACATCCTCCATAGTTGTAAGAATCGGACTAGATCAGTCGGTTCGATTAGTTCCTGGACCGTTTAAGATTAAGAACAGGTAAGAACCTGTCAAAGTCAGTAAAATTGGTAAAAAAATCGGTCCAACCAAATCACTCAAAAAATTTTAAAATTAATGAAGATGTGGTTCGAAGCTAGGTCTCCCATGTGCCTACATACTCCCTTTGACATTATGCTATGTTATTTCTTATTATTTTATTTGCTAATTATTAATAATATAGTAGAAATGTACAATATGTACAATATATAATTCAAATAAAGCTTAAACCTAGTTTAAAAATAAAATATGTATTTTAAATTTTAATTTTAAATTTTTTACTATTTTATATTTTTTATTTACGTAAGACTGGTTCTACAGGTTCAACCAGTGACTCATCGATTGAACCAATAACTAGCGAACCAGTAACCTAACCGATTCAATCACCAATTTGGTTCTGACAACTATGACATCCTCCGACAGTCAGTTGAGGCCAATAGGCTCCTATGGCAATTTGCAAGGGTCGATTGATAAGCAATATGTTCGGTGGTTGGTTGGTTGTCAAAAGTTTCTTTTTTAAAAGATGTAAAATTTCATTAATGACAAAAATTGTAAAAATAATATTGGTCCATTTTAGGACTCTAACAAGGATAAGGTGGGAATTAGCCCCAAAAAAATAATAGAATAATTTAAAAGGAAAAAAAGAAACTAGAGATGAGTTGTCTTAAGGTGGTATTCATCATTCATGCTTTGTGCCTCTTTATAAATAGCAATCAGTTCAATTCTTTTGCTGTCAAAACTCCATTTGTTTCTAGATATCCAGATCCTCCATAAGACTATCGCAAGAAGACTTCGTTTCTTCTTACTAGAACTGTCTTGCTTTATCTTTAACTGCGTCTCTCTCCACCAATTGCCAAAACCATCATCACCATCAACTCCAATTGAGCTGCTGAACAAGATCCCTATTCGGTTCCACACTTCGCGTGACTGATTGCATATAAGCAAGTAATAGGTCAAAGTTTTTTCCTCCATTCCACATTTTGGGCAACATTGTGGGGATAGCTTGCATGCGCACATGTAGTTGGTGTCTCATTGGGAAGCTATTATGGAGAGTTTTCCATGCAAAGACCTTAACTTTGACTGGACAGTCAAAATCCCAAATTGAATTTCATAAATTTTTGTCTCTGAAGACTAGCAGAATACTTTCGATTGGTGGGTGAAAAAAATTGAAGCTCACATCATATTCAGATCGTACAATGTAAGAACCCCCTTTTTTCTTGTACCAAATCAATTTATCTTTTTCTTTAATGCTTACTTGAAGTATTTCTTGTGTAATTTTCAAGGTTCTAAAAATCGAACCAGTCATCAAATTACTCTAGCTACTGCTTCACCAGTTTACTGGTTCAACCGATTCGACCGTAGTTTAATCGAAAAAAAGTTTTATAATAAAATAATAAATAAATAAATAACACACTAAAATCTAATTATAGTCTAATATAAACTTTAAAATGTCATCCAAATTAAAAGTACTACGTAAACCACAATTTTATAATCTCATTCAAATACAAACTCAAATTTCAAATAATAAAAACAACTAACCAAACACAAAATGCCAATATCTAATAACAATAACAATATAATCCATACCTAAAAATTAGCAGTAATCCAATAACAATATAATCCAATCTAATAACAATATCACAACAACCCATACCAACAACAGCATATTCAATCTAACCACAATATAATCCAATCTAACAACAATTATTCAACCAATAACAGCATGAAAATTCACAAATTAATCAACAATTATTCAATCCATAACGAGTTCACAGCATAATCAATAATAATTAATTAATTGTTATTGTTTAAAAAATACCTAGAAGTTAGAAGGTAGAAGCATAACATAGAGGGGTAACAACAGAAATAACAGCAGCAAAATTCAATCTAACAACAATATAATCCAATCTAACAGCAATTATTCAACCAATAACAGCATGCACATTCACAAATTAATTAACAATTATTCAATCCATAACAAGTTCACAGATTAATCAACAATAATTAATTAATTGTTATTATTTAGAAGTTAGAAGGCAAAAGCATAACACAGAGGGGTAACAACAGCGAAATTCAATCTATCAGTCTAATCTAACAACAATTATTCCACAATTATTTAACCAATAACAGCATACAAATTCACAAATTAATTAAAAATTATTCAATCCATAACAAGTTCACAGATTAATCAACAATAATTAATTAATTATTCAACAATTATTGTTTAAAAAAAACTAGAAGCTAGAAGGCAGAAGCATAACATAGAGGGGGAACCGGTTCATAGAATTGATCTGTTGAACCACATGACGCCGGTGATAGTGGAACAGAGGTGCGCAATAGAGGCAGGAGGCGATCCCGACGATGGTGCTTCCCGAGCTGAAACGGCGACGATGGTGGAGAGCTGCACAATCGACAACGAAGCTCCAACTTGCGACGGTGGCGGGAGCGGTCCAGCGACTAGACGGTTGTGATGAAGATAGCTCGCCGGCGGTGACAGGAATGACGAGCTCAAGGGTGAAGGGAGGGGTGAAGGGAGAGAGAGAGACTGCTGTGCCATTGTGCTGGGTTAGGATTGGGAGACGTTGTGTTATGCTTAGGGTTAGGGATTCACACATTTAGGCAACCAAAGTGAACAAAACGGTGCGTTTTGCTTAAAATTCAAAAATCGGCCGGTTGACGGTTCGGATCGACCAACCGGTTTCTGGCCAGTTTGGCGGTCCAATAACGGTTTTTTGATTGGAAGTTTTGGCATTAATCCAAACTGGCATCCTCATTGGTTCACAGTTTGACCAGCCGGTTCGAATCAATTTTCAAAACTTTGGTAATTTCTGTTGTGAGGTTGTTGGCTATTAGAGGTGTATTCCAATTAACTTTTTTAGTGATAAGTTGAGAGACCCAAATTAAGTTTGGATTAATCTCTTGATTTTGTCTAAACGTCAGTGGTTTTTGTCTTCCAACCCAATAATCTTCCCAAATTTTTACTGTTGACCTCCTTCCAATCAACCAGGAAACACCCTTTTCCATAACTTTTCTCCCATTTAGTAGACTCCCCTAAGCCCATGACAGACTATAGCTAACATCAGCTTTTAGAAACGAAAAATGTCTAACACAGCTAACATTTGTAAACCCCAATTTATGACATTGATCTATCACAAACAAAGAACTGTTCTTTGTCTCACATAAGGAACAGGATCTCTTTATTTCACTTTTAATTCTGTCTTCACTAAGATCCTCTCCGTTTCCACACTTCTGATGCACTAACAACAGCCTCTCCTCTTGATCTGCCACTATCTTCTCCCGTCGTCCTCCATTACCACTAATATCTCCTTTCGATTTGTTGCCAACATACTCATTTTCTTTGTTGTTTTCCTGCATCGAGAGATTGGCAAATCTCCTTTGCAAGTTAACTAGAGTTTGCTTTCCAAAACCTTCCTTCTGAGACATCTCAGCCCTAGGAATATTAGGATTTACATTCTCTTTTTTATTTTCAACCCTCTAACCTATTTGCTCGGCTTTTAACCAACTCCTCAATTTCTCCTCTTCCACATCTCCCTTAATTGAGTCTTCAAGATGCTTATTACATCCTCTAATTTCATGTCTGAGATGTCCACAATAGTTACAAAATATGCAAATTCGTTCATATTTTGTGGACAACTCAATCACATTTCTATTAGGTCCAGCAATCCTAAGGCTTCTTCTCAATGGTTTTATAGCATCCATGAAAATTTTAACCTTTAAAATTTTACTTTTTCTATCCTTTATTGAGAAGAATTTATCTTTACTATCTTTCCCAGACTACCTCCAATCTTCCTCCCCAACTCCTTTGATTTCTAGTGTCCCGGAATTCCTCATAATTGTACCCAAATTGGGATTCGAGATAGATGATCATTGTTACCAGCAGCATTCTCCTCCCACCTTTTGGTGTTAACAATGTAATTTTTTAGCAACTATGTTGCACTGCGTTCTACGCGAACAAGATCTACTTCTTTTTTAAAGAAGAATTGAAATAGGTTATCACTTAATCCATAACTTTAAACCCTTGTGGATGAGACCAAATTACTCCTTTCACTGTACCAACACCAAAGGATTGGTCTGCCAAGATCCGACCTATAAGACTTTTGGCACACATTTGGAGACTTTCCTATATTTTCTCCTCCCCAAACACAATAATATATGTATCCTCCAACCCTTTAGTGTCATCACCACTTTCTGACCAGCACTACGTCCATCCATGACTATTGTTCAAAGCACAGTTTAATTTGTATGAAAAAATTGATTTGAAATAAAAAAATTTATCCTACAAAAAAAAACTATCAAAGTACCCTCTAGACTTTATAATGGTTCAAAAAATTATGGTTGGTTGTTGATGAGAGGATTCTTGTGCGGTTTAGAGTTCACAAATGAATTCTCGTTGCAAGTATAGTTTCTAAACCAAACAATAATCCTTTCATACAAAAGATTGTTTGTCACAAGTACAAACCCCTAAAATTTATAAACCGAAGTATTTGAACCTCGGGTCGTTCTCCCTAGGAATTGTAATAAAGTGTTCTTGTTATTGGCTATGAAGTATGTTTGGGGTTTTTGAGATTTTAAACAAGGAATGTAAATTGCAAAAGAAACAAACTAACAACTAACAAAGCTCTTGGCTAAATGTGAGAACTAGAAGTCTTATCCTAGTTATCCTCCTCAATTGTGACCACAAATTGTCCATTGCTACCACTTAGTTAACCTCTAACCATAGAGGAAAGTCAGGTGGATGAATCAACTTGATTCCACAAGTCCTAGCTAACTCCCAAGGGAAAGACTAGCTTTAGTGGTATCCAAATCACTTAGCAACTTCTAATTATCAATCAACAAAGGAATTAGATAACTCAAGCGTCACTAATTACTCTACCTAGGCCAAGAGGAACAAAATCTATACTAAATTCCAACCAAGCATTCCATCAAACACTTGGAAGGCATAAAAGAAAAGCATAGTAAATCTACAACAAGATCAAAATCTAACAACAACTAATTGCAAAGAATTAACAACAATAATTAAAGAAAACAAGATCTAAATGAATTACCTCAAATTGCATTAAAGGAAAATAGAAGAAGAAAGAGTGCATCAACAACAAAGTAAGCAATTACAAGAATGAAATACAAAATTAGAGAGAGAAAGAGTAGAAGAACAAGAAATTGTAAAGGAAAAGTAAATCAAAGCATGAATTAAATCTAGATCTAAGAACTAAACCTAATCCTAATTCTAATCCTAGAGAGAAGTGAGAGCTTCTCTCTCTAAAACTAACTAAAACTATTTCTAAAACTAAACTATGACTAATGATCAAAAGTATGTTAATTCCCCTTCAATCCTTGGCTTAAATAGCATCATAAATGAGTTGGATTAGGCCCACAAGGCTTCTAAAATCGCTGGCCATGAGTTGCATTAAGTGAACCATGTGCACGCATCGACGCGGACGCGTACCGTGCACGTTCACGCCCCTATGCACGATTCAACTATGGCAAATCTTATATCATTTCGAAGCCTCGGATGTTAGCTTTCTAACGCAACTGGAACCGCATCATTTGGACCTCTGTAGCTCAAGTTATGGTCAATTAACTGCGAAGGGTCGGCTTGACAGCTTTTGCGATTCCTTCATTTCTTCATGAGTTCTCCATTTCTACATGCTTTTCCTACATTCCGTTGATCCAATCTCTGCCTCCTAAATCTGAAATCACTTAACAAACATATCAAGGCATCTAATGGAATCAAAGGTAAATCAAGATTAAACAATTAAGGGCCTAAAAGCATGTTTTCACACTTAAGCACAAATTAGGAGACAATCATGAAACCATGCTATTTCATTGAATAAATGTGGGTAAAAGGTCATAAAATCTCCTAAATTAAGCACAAGATAAACCCTACAAATGGGGTTTATCAACCTCCCCACACTTAAACCAAGCATGTCCTCATGCTTAAACCAAGAGAAAGCAAAGGGTATAAACATTTATTCAATGTGAATTAATCTAAATGCAACCTAAACTATATGCAACTATCTACATGAATGCAATTGCTTGGTCAAAATAAATTAATTCCCAAGAATATATATATAAGCACAAGGGCCAACGTTACTAATCAACCAAGCCAAACTACAATTGAATTGAGTTATTAAATATTTTTACAAACTTGTATGAAGAGATGATCATAGGTGGGAACATGTAATTGAGCATCAAACCCTCACCGGATGTGTTTGCACTTTATTCAGTCAAGTGTTTAGGGTTGATTCACTTAATTCTCCCCTAATCATGCTTTCCAAGATTTGTTTTTCTTCTAACAATCAACATTTATTCAATGCATGCATACAAATATTATGAGGTCTTTTCTTTAGGTTGTAATGGGGCTAGGGTCAAGGTAGGATGCATATATGGTTAAGTGAGCTTGAAATTTGAATCTTTGATAAGCTTAGACTTCCCACCTAGCCTATGACATCCTATACAATTCAAAAGCTAACGCAACTACTGATAGATGAGTTTTGCTTGATGGTCTAGAATTTTCTTCTTAAAGAAAAGAAATTACTTCGTTGTGAGCATAGCTCCAAACCAACAAACAATTCTCACATAAAAAATTTGGTTGTCACAAATAACAAACTCCGAATAAGAATTAACCGAAGTATTTGAACTCTGGGTCGTCTCACAAGAAATTACAATGAAATGCTCAATTATTGGCTATAAAGGGGGTAAGGGGGTTGGTTTTTATGATTGACAAGAAAATAAATGGCAAGAAAGTAAAATAACAAGAACTAATAAAAAAAAGGGAAAAATACTCTTGGCTTGACATAGGTAATTGAGATCACCATCTTTGTCTACAAACCATATATTAACAATTATGAGAGGCCAAGCTCATTAAGTCTAATTCCAAAAGTCTTAAGTACGTAATATCTACTCCTAGACTTGAAGTACGTCAAATGGCTTTGATCACATCAACCCATAAGTCCCAACCTACCTACTAATTAGATTAGTAGTGGGTTGGTGTCAATGAGTATCAAATTGATCACCAAGAGTTCTCAAATCACCAAATCACTGAGACCCAATGACTCAAGGTCACTTAATTCCCTTAACCTAGGCCAAGAGTAAAGAAAACTACTCAAAAACTAAAGGAAACATTCTATCAAACACCTAGTGTGCAATAAAAGTAAACATCATAAAATGTAAGAATTAAAGGAAACCCATAACCAACACAAGCAAGAAATCAACAATAGCAATCAAGATCAACATAAAAGAGTCATGGAAACATAAAATTGCATTAAAAGAAATCAAGATTCAACAATTGTTCATCAACATAAAAGAGAGAAAAATAAGAGATTAACAAGAGAAACTAGAAGAACAAAGACAATAGAACACTAAAATGTAAAGAGAATTGTCATCAAAACAAGAATTAAAAGAGAAAATTTGAGAATGATTAACATAACTCTACCCTAATTTCTATCCTAAATCTAGTGAGAGGAGAGAGCCTCTCTCTCTAGAATTCTACCATATAACATGATGAAAACTAAAACTATGACTACTTGGTTCATTCCCCCTTCAATCCTTGGATTCAATAGCATCAGAAATGAGTTGGATTGGGCCCAAAATGAGCTACAAATTGCTGGCCATGATTTCACTTTTAATGGGCCATGTGCAGCATCGGCACGCACGCGTACATGGCGCGTGCGCGCCCCTAAACGCAAAATAACATATGACAAATTTTATATCATTTTGAAGCCCCGGATGTTAGCTTTCCAACGCAACTAAAACTGCCTCATTTGGACCTATGTAGCTCACGTTATGGTCGTTTGAGTGCGAAGAGGTCAGGCTTGATAGCTTTACGGTTCCTTCATTTCTTCATGAGTTCTCCCACTTTGCATGCTTTTCTCCTCACTTCTTCCATCCAATACTTGCCTTATGAACCTGAAATTACTCAACAAACATATCAAGACATCGAATGGAATTAAAGTGAATTAAAATCACCAATTTTAGGGCCTAAAAAACATATTTTCACATTTAAGCACAAATCAAGGGAGAATTGCAAAATCATGCTATTTCATTGAATAAATGTGAGGAAAGGTGATAAAATCTCCAAAATAAGCACAAGATAAACCACGAAATCAGAGTTTATCAAATCTCCCCACACTTAAACCAAGCATGTCCTCATGCTAAAAATAAAGAAGGACAAGAAAAGGGTATGAACATTTATTCAATGCAAATAAACTATGTGTACCTATCTATATGAATGCAACTAAATGCAAAATGATTCTACCTACTTGGTTAAAAGTAAATCAATCCCCAAGAACACATATGCACATGTAGGGCTAAGTAGTATGATGACTTACAAACTTTACCAATTCAAATATTAAAATAAAGTTCAAATAGACTTGCAAGAAGAAAGCTCATGAAAGCCGGGAACAAGGAATTGAGCATCGAACCCTCACCGGAAGTGTATCCGCTCTAGTCGCTCTAGTGTATAGGGTCGATCACTCAATTCTCTTCTAATCATGCTTTCCATGATTTGTTTTTCATCTAACAATTAACAATTATTCAATGCATGCATACATTCATCAGGAGGACTTATTCATAGGTTGTAATGGGGCTAGGGTAAAGGTAGGGATGCATATGGTCAAGTGAGCTTGAATTTTGAATCTTTGATTAGCCTAAGCTCTCACCTAACACATATAACAACGTATACAATACTAATACACAACCTAGCTACCCATGATTCCTACTTTTTCACATACTCATGCATTCTTTTTAATTCACTACACATATGCATTGATTTTTATTGAACTTTACTTTGGGACATTTTTGTCCCCTTTTTTATTGCTTTTCTTTTTCTATATATATTTTTTTCTTTATATATATATATATATATTATTTTTCTTTTTCTTTATCATTTTTTTTCTAAAGTATATACAAACATATCAATGCATACGATTTTACATATAGTGCATGAATATGTACCCAATTCCCAATATTTTCAACAAAAACAAAAATTACACTTTACCTCAACCAATGTTCTAAGTTTTCCATATACCCAAATGATACACACCCTCACTAGCCTAAGCTAATCAAAGATCCAAATCAAGGATATTTATTATTTTTCACTTAGGGGTAGTGATGTGCTAACATTAAGAACAAAAGAGATTAAATAGGCTCAAAAGTGGCTAACAATGATTGATGAAAGGTAGGCTATTTGGGTAAGTGAGCTAAATAAAATGATGACCTCAATCATATAAACGCATGTATACATAGAATAATGGACATAAAGAATCAAACAAATCAATGATTACAATCATAGAGAGAGAATAATACACACAAGAATGGAAATAAGTGGTTATATGATGTATTCACACAATTTGGCTCAAAACTCACATGCTTGTGTTCTTAGCTCAAAAACCATGTTCCAAAATACATTCTTCAAGCGAGTTCAACACAAAAAAATTTTTCAAATTGGTAGGGTGCCCTAAAAATAATTTTTTCTTGGAAAAAAAATCATCACCCTAACCAAGCAGTCCTAATATAAAAAAAATGGTGAAATATGTACAAATTCTAACTAATATGCAATCTATCATACAATGCAACAACTAATCTATCAAAGACAAAAATTAAAAATTGGTGTTGAAAAAGAAAATTGTTACCCATGGAGATCGGTTGGATGACCTCCCCACACTTAGAAATTTGCATCGTCCTCGGTGCATGCAAAGAAGAGCAATGTGGATGGGTTGCTACAATTGATGAGTTTTTTCAAAGGGTTGTGCGGGTGAACTTGTCTGTTGCCCCATCTGGAAGCCTTTTCAATCCTTTCCTTCTTGGTGGCCAACCTAAAAGGAAAGAGAAAGAAGGATAATTAAGCCTACATCAAAGATATCAAAGCAAGTAGAACATAGGCGGGGGCTAATGCCAAATAAGAGTAAGGTTCTTGAATACATGGTAGCTACAATATGTTAGTGAGAAAGCAATTTAAGCAAAGACATATTAACTAATACTTGATGCAAGAACAAGTTAAAGCATGGGTACATGACATGAAGAGCATGTTGCATCAAGCTTAATCAACAATTGACACAAACAAGATTAGTGATAAGCATGAGAGCATTTGGTCCCATCCTAACTTAATGATGATGAGGTACAAAAACAAGGGATCATGAGTCAGGACGGACTAAAACACTAATTTTGTGTGTAGAGCAAATATTACAATTAATGCCAAACAAGTCACAAAGCACCAAGATTAACCAAGAAATTCTCAACAATTGAATATAAGAATCCAACACCATTATTAAAATAAGAAACTTTGAAAAGAAAATAAGAACAAGTTATAAAAACAAAATTAAAATGCAATGAATGATAATATGCAAATGCAACATATAAAAAAAGGTGAAAATAAGAAAAATAAGGAGTGAAAATTTTGAAAAGAAAATAAGAAAGGAAGAAAGAAGAAGAAAGAAAGAGGAAGAAACTAGAAGGAAAAGAAGAGAAGAAGGTAGAAAGAAAACAGGGCAGAACAGGGGAAAAACAGGTGCGGAGGGCGACGCGTACGCGCACAGCACGCGTGCGCGTGGGTGGGTAGGCGGGACAAGCGACGCGTACGCGCAAAGCACGCGTGCGCAGGGGTGTGAAGATGGCGACCGACGCGTACGTGTCATGCACGCTTGCACGTGCGTCTCGAACACGGTGTAGGCACAACCTTGGCACAACTCTCTAGTTTTTGTACCAGGAGTGCGATATGCACCACCGGCACGCGCGCGTGCACAGCACGCTTGCGCGCGGATGCCCATTTTTTTTTAAGAAGCATAAAAACAGAATTTAACACTCTCTTAACCCATAAACATTCTAAAGCAACCACAAATCAAATTTAACAACAAATCTTTTTAGTTTTTGAAAAATTTTCAAACATACTAAAAACAAAACCTTATACTACAAGTAAAATGTAATTCAACAATAACTAGACTAATCAAAACAAACTAAGAAGCAACCAATCAATCAAAGCAAAATGTATAAGAGTATAGAAAATAACAAAAACCACCTACAATGGCAACTCCAATCACTTATTAACCAAATCTAAAAGAGAGTGAAAAGAGTTTACCATGGTGGGTGTCTCCCACCTAGCACTTTTAGTTTAAGTCCTTAAGTTGGACATTTGGGAAGCTCCTTGTCATGATGGCTTATGCTTGAACTCATCTTGGAACTTCCACCAATGCTTGGACTTCAAGTAAGCTCCAAAATTCAAAATCAATGGCACCAAGCTTTGATGAAGTTCCACACAAGCTAAGGGCTTCCAAAATTGGTCTTCATATATTCCCGGATCCCAAATCTTGTTTCTACACCCATCTTCAAGTTGATCATCACAATTCCAATTGGGTGAGAAGTGATCCGAATTCTCAAGTAAACACCAAAGCATCTTCCTAGACCCCTTTAGTTGAGAACTATACCAATCATTGCACTTAGACTTTGAGTTTCCAACCATTAGGAACCTTGATTGGCATTTCCACCCACTAGTAAATTCTCTTTTGCTCTTAACCCCACAAAGAGCTCTAAGTTGCCCATCCGTCTCAAGCAAACCATACTCAAGTGGGAAAGTAAAGATTAGAGATAAGGATTTTACCCACTTGAATGTTATGTTGGATGGTGACTTAGGAAGGGACATCTCCAATGGTCTTGTAAGTTCCATTCCCTTGTGCTTTTCTTTGACTACTTCCACCTCTTGGCAAGCTTTTTCAACTTCAATTCCTTGCCCACCAACTTCTTCCACACATTCTTCATTGGTGGAGCTTGCCTCTTGATCATCCTCTTCCAATCTTTCATCATTCATACTATGCCTTGGAGGTTGCGCATTATCCTCCTCAACACCAAATTCAAACTCATTGGAAGAAGGTTCAACAACTTCCACAAAATCATCAACAATGTCACTTGGTGTGGAAGTGCTCTCAAGTTTGAAATCCACCTCTTGCTCAACTTCGCCTAGCTCTTCAACCACTTCTTCTTCTTCTTCAACAATCTCTTCCTCCTCCACTTGTTGCAAGACATACCTCATCTCCTTGTCCTCATGTTGAGATTCTAAAATCTCCTTCATGCTCCTTTCTTCGGTTGATTTCTCACATTCATCCGTGGAGATGCTTTGCTTGTTGCATGAGTCCCATGAGTCCATGTTGGCTTTAATTTTGGCAAGGTTAGCCTCGATAGCTTCATCATTCTTTTGGGCTTCCTCTTGCTCCTTTTGACGGATTATTGCTTGAAGCCGATCCATTGCTTCCTTGAGATGATCCATTGGCTCTTGGATGGATGTGTATGGGTGTTCTTCCATGGAGGGTTGTGGTTGAAAGGGAAATTCATTATGTGGTTGAAAGTTATCATACATGGGAGGTGATTTATCTTGGTGATAATATGGAGGTGGTGGTTCTTGAGGGTATTGGTGGTGGAATTGGGGTGGTTCTTCATATGGTTCATATGGTTCACAAGGTGGTTGGTATGTTGGATATGGGTTGGGGTCATATGGGGGTGTTTGGTGAAAAGGGGCTTGTGAGTAAGGTGGTGCAAAATTATGTTGAGGAGGTGGTTCATAGGCATATGGTGGTGGTTGTTGACAATCACAATAAGGGTCACCATATCCATTAGATTGATATGCCTTAGGATGAGAGTTATACCCATAAGAATCCGGAGGTTGTTGTTGCCAAGAAGGTTGATCAATCCCTTGAGGATCCTCCCATCTTTGATTGTTCCATCCTTGATGCATATTGTCATTATAGTTTACATTCCCTACAACATAATTTGAGCCAAACTCATAACCAAAGGGGTGAGAATTCATAGTAACAAATAAAAGCAAAAGCTAACAAAAATAAGCAACAAAGTTCTAAAGCTAACAAAAACTAACAAATAAGAAAAAGGCAAACATATTCACAAAATTCACAATAGCCAATAATATAACACCATTGCAACTTCCCAGCAACGGCACCATTTTGATAGATGAGTTTTGCTTGATGGTCTATAATTTTCTTCCTAAAGAAAAGAAATTACTTCGTTGTGAGCATAGCTCCAAACCAACAAACAATTCTCACATAAAAAATTTGGTTGTCACAAATAACAAACCCCGAATAAGAATTAACCGAACTATTTGAACTCCGGGTCATCTCACAAGGAATTACAATGAAATGCTCAATTATTGGCTATAAAGGGGGTAAGGGGGTTGGTTTTTATGATTGACAAGAAAATAAATGGCAAAAAAGTAAAATAACAAGAACTAATAAAATAAAGGAAAAATACTCTTGGCTAGACATAGGTAATTGAGATCACCATCCTTGTCTACAAACCATATATTGACAATTATGAGAGGCCAAGCTCATTAAGTCTACTTCCAAAAGTCTTAAGTACGTAATATCTACTCCTAGACTTGAAGTACGTCAAATAGCTTTGATCACATCAACCCAAAAGTCCCTATCTACCTACTAATTAGATTAGTAGTAGGTTGGTGTCAATGAGTATCAAATTGATCACCAAGGGTTTTCAAATCACCAAATCATTGAGACCCAATGACTCAAAGTCACTCAATTCCCTTAGCCTAGGCTAAGAGTAAAGAAAACTACTCAAAAACTAAAGGAAACATTCTATCAAATACCTAGTGTGCAATAAAAGTAAACATCATAAAATGCAAGAATTAAAGGAAACCCATAACTAACACAAGCAAGAAATCAACAATAGCAATCAAGATCAACATAAAAGAGACATGGAAACATAAAATTGCATTAAAAGAAATCAAGATTCAACAATTGTTCATTAACACAAAAGAGAGCAAAATAAGAGATTAACAAGAGAAACTAGAAGAACAAAGACAATAGAACACTAAAATGTAAAGAGAATTGTCATCAAAACAAGAATTAAAAGAGAAAATTTGAGAGTGATTAACATAACTCTACCCTAATTTCTATCCAAAATCTAGTGAGAGGAGAGAGCCTCTCTCTCTAGAATTCTACCCTAAAACATGATAAAAACTAAAACTATGACTACTTGGTTCATTCCCCCTTCAATCCTTGGGTTCAATAGCATCAGAAATGAGTTGGATTGGGCCCAAAATGAACTACAAATCGTTGGCCATGATTTCACTTTTAATGGGCCATGTGCAGCATCGGCGCGCACGCGTACATGGCACGTGCGCGCCCCTAAACGCGAAATAACATATGACAAATTTTATATCATTTTGAAGCCCCAGATGTTAGCTTTCCAACGCAACTAGAACCGTTTCATTTGGAGCTTTGTAGCTCAAGTTATGGTCGTTTGAGTGCAAAGAGGTCAGACTTGATAGCTTTACGGTTCCTTCATTTTTTCATGAGTTCTCCCACTTTGCATGCTTTTCTCCTCACTTCTTCCATCCAATACTTGCCTTATGAACCTGAAATTACTCAACAAACATATCAAGGCATCAAATAGAATTAAAGTGAATTAAAATCACCAATTTTAGGGCCTAAAAAATATGTTTTCACATTTAAGCACAAATCAAGGGAGAATTGCAAAACCATGCTATTTCATTGAATAAATGTGAGGAAAGGTGATAAAATGTCCCAAAATAAGCACAAGATAAACCACGAAATTGGGGTTTATCAACTACCCATTCTTCACTTTTTAACATACTCATGCATTTTCTTTTCATTTCACAACACTTATGCATTGATCCTTATTGAGCTTTGCTTTGGGGCATTTTGTCCCCTTTTTATTACTTTCTTTTTTTCTTTGTTTCTTTCTTTTTCTATTTTTTTCTTTTCTTTTCTATACTTTTCTTTGTTTCTTTTTTTTCTTTTTTTTCCTTTTATTTTTCTCATTTTATTTTATTTCAAACAATATATAAGAACATCAATGCATAAGGTCTATATGTTTAATCAATACATGAGCATGTACCCAATTCCCAAATATTTACAACAAAAATACAAAACTACCCTTTTATTCACCCAATGTCCCAAGGTTCTCACACTTGAATGATACACGCACACTAGCCTAAGCCAATCAAAGATCCAAATAGAGGACTTTTATTATTTTTCGCTTTAGGGCTTGTAATGTGCTAAATTAAAGAACAAGTGGGTTAATCGTAGGCTCAAAGTTGCTAACAAAGGAAGATAAAAGGTAAGGCTATTTGGGTAAGTGAGCTAAATGAAATGATGACCTCAATCATATAAATACATGAATACACAAAATAATGGACATAAAGAATCAAACAAATCAAATATTACAATCATAGAAACAGAATAATACACACAAGAAGGGAAAATAAGTGGTTATAAGATGTAACCACACCATTAGGCTCAAATCTCACTTGTTTGTGTTCTTAGCTCAAATCTCAAGCAAGTCCTATGAAAAGTTTTCAATCAAATTAATTGAGGTGCCCTAAAACAGTTTGTTGGAAAAGAAATCACCACCTTAACCAAGTAGTCCTAACATAAAAGGGAAGTGGTAAAATATGTACAAATTCTAACTAACATTCAACCTATCATGCAATGCAATAACTAGCTAACATTGGTATTGAAAAAGAAATTTACCCACAGAGATCGGTCGGACGACCTCCCCACACTTGAAGATTGCACCGTCCTCGGTGCATGCAAAGAAGAGCAAGGTGGACGGGTTGCTACAATTGATGAGTTTCGTCAAACGGTTGTGCGGATGACTTGTTTGTTGCCCCATTTAAAAGCTTTTCCTTTTTCTTCCTTCTTGGTGGCCGACCTAAAAGGAAAGAAAAAGAAAGAAAATTAAGCCTACAACAAAGGTATTAAAGCAAATAGAACATAGGCGGGGGCTAATGCCAAACAAGGGTACGGTCCTCACTACATGTTAGCTATGCATGTAAGTGAGAAAGCAATATAGGCAAAGGGCATATCAACTAATACTTGATGCAAGAGCAAAATCAAAGCTTAAAGGGCACTCAAAAGCATCAAGTTTGAACAAGAAAGAGTGGGTCATGAAAAACAATATGAGGTCATATCAATGCATAAAGACACAAGTGTCATAAAAGATTGAATCATTGATTTAAAAGTTTCATCACCCATCAATATCAAACAAGTCAAGATGCACCAAAGCAATGCAAGAATGCTCAACAATTGAGTAAGAGAATTCAACACCATTATCAAAATAAGAAACTCGAAAAAAATAAAGGAAAAACAAGCTATAAAAACAAAATGAAAATGTAAAGAATAAAAGTATGCGAATGCAATAGACAAAAGAAAATGGAAGATGAGAAAAAAAAAACTCTTTTTTTTACCGGCGCGGACGCGTCATGCACGCTTACGCGCCGATGTGCATTTTGGCCGAAGGGTGTGTACGCACCAGGTGCGCGCACGCGTGGGTGAAGTTGGGCCAAAGGCATAGTGCTGGCCCGGAGTTAGCACAACTCTCGGGTCATATGTATGGCAACTGCGTCAGCGGATCGGCATGCACGCAGCATGTGCGCGGGCGCGCGCATTGCAAAATATGTATAGCGACGCATATGCGCGCAGTGCGCGTACGCGCGCTTTGCGCGATGAAGGTCATGGGCGCGTATGCGCGAGGTGTGCACACTAGCGTTGTGCCAGGGGCCTAGCGTTGGCCCAAAATTGGCACAACTCTCTGAAAAATGACCTAGGAGTTCAGAAATACGAAAAATAGCCTAAAAATCCCCCTAACACTACCTACAGCTCAAAGATCAACTACGAATGCAAAATTAAAAAAAAAATCTTTTTGGTTGTTGAAGAGTTTCAAATATAAACAAGGGAAACTTGTTTCACAAGCAACCAACAACTAAGTTGTTAAGACAACTATATGAAGAGGAAAGACTACCTATAATGGCAACTCAAATCACTTATTAATCAAAGCTACAAGGGGGTGGAAAGAGTTTGCCATGGTGGGGTGTCTCCCACCTAGCACTTTTATTTAAAGTCCTTAAGTTGGACATTTGGTGGAGTCCTTGCTAGGGTGGCTTATGCTTGAACTCTTTCTTAAATCTCCACCAATGTTTGCACTTCCAATAGACTCCGGGATCCCAAATTAAGTGTATAAGGCCTTCAAGGAGGCTTAGGCAAGTGACAAGGCCCCAAAGTTGATGGTTGTCTATGTATATTTCGGGGTCCCATACTTTGTTTGTCAACCCCCTTTCTTCTTTATCTTCATGCTTCCAATAGGGTGACAAACTTATTGAATTCTCTTTGTGACTCCTAGTCATCATCCTAATTCCATTGACTTGAGTACCACTCCACCTTTGAATCCTAAAATTTGAGTTTCTACCCAGTATGTAACTTGATTCTTGTTGCCAACTAACATCCAACTCTTTTCTACTTTCTAACCCACAAATAGTTCTAAGTTGACCATCCGTTTCTAACAATGCATATTGATATGGGCCAAGGAACTTAAAAGATGAGATGATTACCCACTCAATTTGTGATTTGGATGGTGGCTTAGCAAGGAAGATATCCAATGGTCTTGATATTGTAGGCTCCCTTTTCTTTGGCTCCTCCTTGATAATTTTCATCTTTTGACAACTTTCTTCAAATCCTTCTTGGTTGCTAACTTCTTGCAACTCTTCCTTATGTCATATGTTGGAGGTTGCGCACCCTCCTCAACATCGGGTTCACATCTCATGGAAGAAGCTTCAACAAGATCATCATTGTCGCTCGGTGTAGAGTTGTCTTCAATGATGGAGTTTTCTTCTTGTTCAACCTCCCCTAGGTCTTCTTCCACTTCTTCTCTTTCAACAATCTCCCTCTCTTCCATTTGTTGCAAAACACACTCCATTTCCTTGTTCTCAACTTGAGACTCTAAAATCTCCCTCATACTTTCCTCTTCGGTTGCTTTTCCACAATCATCCGTGAACATATTTTGCTTGTGGCATGAATCTCATGAGTCCAACTTTTGACGGATGGTTGCTTGAAGCCGATCCATTGCTTCCTTGAGATGATCCTTTGACTCTTGTTCCTCTTTACTAACATAAGTAGGATCATATGGCTCTTGGATTGATGGACATGGATATTCTTCCATGGAAGGTTGTGATGGAAAGGAAAATTTATCATGTGGTTGGAAAGGAGGTTCATCAAAGCTTGGAGGTTGGAAGGTGTTTTGGTTGTTGGTAGAAGGTGAAATTATATGGGACATGAGTTCTTGGAGGGTAGAGGTGAAACTAGTGAGTGCGGTTTGGAGCTCTTCTTGCTCTTGAGGAATGATACCAAGTGTATCATCCATGGGAACTTGGTTTGGAGGGTAAAGATGTTAGAGTGGTGGTGATTCAATGGTTGCTTGCTCATAATTATCACAAGGATAGGCATAGGGAGAGTATGGATTAGAATTGTATGGAGGCAATTGGTGGAAATAGGATGTGGATTGAGAATATGGTGGTTGGAATGATGGTGTTTGAGGACTATGTTGAGAGTGTGGTGCATGGAATGATGGTGATTGAGTGGAATAATCACGATAAGAACAATCATATCCATTGGAATGATATGCATTATAGGAGGGATTACCATCATAGTAGCTTGCATGAGGAGGTTGCCATGGTGATTGCTCATATGGATGTGGCTCCCTTCTCAAGTATTCATCTCTCCCATAATGTGAGCCATCATTCAAGTTTTCATCACCTACAAAACATAATCATAACCATTTTGATGAGAGGATTCTTGTGCGGTTTAGAGTTCTGATGAGCGGATATTTTATACGCCTTTTGGGGTTAATTTCATATAGTTTTTAGTATATTCTAGTTAGTTTTTAGTTTATTTCCATTAGATTTTAGGAAAAATTCATATTTCTGGACTTTACTATGAGTTGTGTATTTTTCTGTAATTTCAGGTATTTTTCTGGTTGAAATTGAGGGAGCTGAGCAAAAATCTGATTCAGGCTGAAAAAGGACTGCTGATGCTGTTGGATTCTGACCTCCCTGCACTCAAAGTGGATTTTCTGGAGCTACAAAACTCGAAATGGCGCGCTTCTAATTGCGTTAGAAAGTAGACATCCAGGGCTTTCCAGAAATATATAATAGTTCATACTTTGCTCAAGGATAGATGACGTAAACTGGCGTTCAACACCAGTTCTCTGCCCAATTCTGGCGTCCAGCGCCAGAAAAGGATTAAAAGTTGGAGTTCAATGCCAGAAATGGATCCAAACCTGGCGTTGAATGCCCAAAACAGCCTTATGCACGTGAATTATTCAAGTCTCAGCCCCAGCACACACCAAGTGGGCCCCAGAAGTGGATCTCTGCACCATCTGTCATAGTCTACTCACTTTTTGTAAACCTAGGCTACTAGTTTAGTATTTAAACAACTTTTAGAGACTTATTTTATATCTCATGACATTTCAGATCTAAACTTTATACTCTTTGACGGCATGAGTCTCTAAACTCCATTGTTGGGGGTGAGGAGCTCTGCTGTGTCTCAATGAATTAATGCAAGTATTTCTGTTTTCTATTCAAACATGCGTGTTCCTATCTAAGATATCCATTCGCGCCTAACTATGGAGAAGGTGATGATTAGTGACACTCATCACCTTCCTCAACCTATGAATGTGTGTCTGACAATCACCTCCGTTCTACATCAGATTGAATGAATATCTCTTAGATTCCCTAATCAAAATCTCCATGGTATAAGCTAGATTGATGGCGGCATTCATGAGAATCCGGAAAGTCTAAACCTTGTCTGTGGTATTCCGAGTAGCACTTGCTGGTTAGTAGTACGAGTTGTGAAAAGTATGATTCACAATTCGTGCACCAAGTTTTTGGCGCCGTTGCCGGGGATTGTTCGTGTTTGGACAACTAATGGTTTATTTTGTTGCTTAGATTAGGAAAAATTTCCCTTTTTAGTTTAGAGTCTCTTATTATTGTCGTGTTAAAATTTTAGAATCCTTATTTTCTTTTTTAAAATCTTTTTCAAAAATAATTTTTCTATTAAATCCTGTGCCAAACTTTAAGTTTGGTGTTTTCTTGTTGATTTTTCTATGTTTTTCGAAAATTTTAGTTTGGTTTTCTAAAAATTTTAAGTTTGGTGTTCTTCCTTCATGTTCTTGTGTTCTTGTGAGTCTTCAAAGTGTTCTTGAGTTTTCCTTGTGTCTTGATCTTAAAATTTTTAAGTTTGGTGTTCCTTGGTATTTTCCCTCCAAAATTTTCAAAAACTAGGAGCATTAGATCTAAAAATTTTAAATCTTGTGCTATTTTGTTGTTTTTCTCTTTCCTCACTAAATTCAAAAATATCTTTTCTCTCTATTTCTAAAACAAAGTTTCGAAATTTATCTCTAAAATTTCAGATTTTTTTTCAAAATTTAAAATCTTTTCCAAATCATATCTTTTTCAAAATAATATTTTCTAACCACTTCCTCTCTCCTCAATTTTTCGAAAATATTCACCATTTTTATTTATCTTAATCTTATTTTCAAAAAAAATAAATAAATAAAAATATTTTCCCTATTTTACATCATCTCCCTTTCTCCATCATGGACCTAAGAGGAAATGAACAGTCCAGGAGGACTCTGGGGTCATATTCTAACCCCTCTACTGCTTCATATGGGAGTAGCATCTGCATACCCTCCATTGGAGTAGTTCTGGCGTTCAGACACCAGGAACAGACAAGGAGTTGGCATCTAACGTCACTCCAGTCTCTAACTCTGGCACTCAATTGCCAGTGAGGGATCAGACACACACAAATGCTGAAAGCAACCCCTCTAAAAAGGCTTCTTCAACCACTTCTGTAGGAAATAAACCTGCAGCAACTAAGGTTGAAGAATATAAAGCCAANACAGTCCAGGAGGACTCTGGGGTCATATTCTAACCCCTCTACTGCTTCATATGGGAGTAGCATCTGCATACCCTCCATTGGAGTCAGTAGCTTTGAGTTGAATCCTCAGCTCATTATCATGGTGCAGCAAAGTTGCCAGTATTCTGGTCTTCCACAGGAAGAACCTACAGAGTTTCTGGCACAGTTTCTACAGATTGCTGACACAGTACATGATAAAGAAATAGATCAGGATGTCTACAGACTATTACTGTTTTCATTTGCTGTAAAAGATCAAGCTAAGAGGTGGTTGAATAACCAACCTAAGGCCAGCATAAGGACATGGAAACAGCT
>NC_029791.2:66176576-66181016 GCF_000816755.2 Arachis ipaensis | reverse complement strand
TGAAAAGCTTTCCTGAAAAGCTTAAAGATCCTGGGAATTTTCTGATATCGTGCATATTAGAAGGTCAATGCACCAAGACAGCTTTATGCGATCTTGGGGCAAGCATCAACCTAATACCTGCATCCACTATCAGAAAGCTTGGCTTAACTGAAGAAGTTAAACCAACCCGGATATGTCTCCAACTTGCTGATGGCTCCACTAAATACCCATCAGGCGTGATTGAAGACATGATTGTCAGAGTTAGGCCATTCGCCTTTCCCACTGACTTTGTTGTGCTGGAAATAGAGGAGCACATGAGTGCTACTCTCATTCTAGGAAGACCCTTCCTAGCAACTGGACGATCCCTCATTGACGTCCAACAGGGGGAAATAACCCTGAGAGTCAATGATGATGAGTTTAAGTTGAACGCTGTCAAAGCCATGCAGCATCCTGACACATTAAAAGACTGCATGAAAGTTCATCTTATTGACTCTTTGGTAGAAGAGATCAACATGGCTGAGAGTCTCGAATCAGAGTTGGAAAACATCTTTAAAGATGCTCAGCCTGATTTAGAAGAGTCAGAGGACATGAAAGAGCCTCTGAAAATTCTTCTGGAAGAAGAAAAACCTCCTAAACCCGAGCTCAAGCCATTACCACCATCCTTGAAATATGCATTTCTGGGAGAAGGTGACACTTTTCCAGTGATCATAAGCTCTGCCTTAAATTCACAGGAAGAAGAAGCACTTATTCAAGTGCTAAGGACACACAAGACAGCTCTTGGGTGATCCATAGGTGACCTTAAGGGCATAAGCCCAGCTAGATGCATGCACAAAATCTTATTGGAGGATAACGCTAAACCAGTAGTTCAACCACAGAGGCGGCTAAATCCAGCCATGAAAGAAGTGGTGCAGAAAGAGGTCACCAAACTACTAGAGGCTGGGATTATTTATCCTATTTCTGATAGCCCCTGGGTGAGCCCTGTCCAAGTTGTCCCAAAAAAGGGATGCATGACAGTGATTTATAATGAAAAAAATGAACTGGTTCCTACAAGAACAGTTACAGGGTGTCGCATGTGTATTGACTATAGAAGGCTCAATACAGCCACCAGAAAGGATCATTTTCCTTACCATTCATAGACCAGATGCTAGAAAGACTAGCAGGTCATGACTATTACTGCTTTTTGGACGGCTACTCAGGCTATAACCAGATTGCAGTAGATCCTCAGGATCAAGAGAAAACAGCATTCACATGTCCATCTGGAGTGTTTGCTTATAGAAGGATGCCATTTGGGCTGTGTAATGCGCCTGCAACCTTCCAGAGATGCATGCTCTCTATTTTCTCTGATATGGTGGAAAATTTTCTGGAAGTCTTCATGGATGACTTCTCAGTATATGGAGACTCATTCAGCTCCTGTCTTGATCACCTGAAACTTATTCTAAAAAGATGCTAAGAGACCAACCTAGTTTTAAACTGGGAAAAATGTCACTTCATGGTGACTGAAGGGATTGTTCTTGGGCATAAAATCTCAAACAAGGGAATAGAGGTGGATCAAGCAAAAATAGAGGTAATTGAAAAATTACCACCACCTGCCAATGTTAAGGCAATCAGAAGCTTTCTGGGGCATGCAGGATTCTATAGGAGGTTTATAAAGGATTTTTCAAAAATCGCAAAACCTCTAAGCAATCTGCTAGCTGCTGACACGCCATTTGTGTTTGACACAGAGTGCCTACAGGAGTTTGAAACGCTGAAAGCTAAGCTGGTCACAGCACCAGTTATTTCTGCACCAGACTGGACATTACCATTTGAGCTAATGTGTGATGCCAGTGATCACGCCATTGGTGCAGTGTTGGGACAGAGGCATGACAAGCTTTAGCACGTCATTTATTACGCTAGTCGCATTCTAAATGATGCCCAGAAAAATTACACAACCACGGAAAAAGAATTACTTGCAGTGGTTTACGCCATTGACAAGTTCAGATCATACTTAGTAGGATCAAAAGAGATTGTGTATACTGACCATCACGGATCTCAATATGGAGGCCATTTCGGAGGTGAGCGAACAGCCACCAAGGTCCTCCAATGTGGCTGCTATTGGCCCACACTCTATAAAGATTCCCGAGAGTTTGTACGTAACTGTGACAGTTGCCAAAGAGCTGGTAATCTGCCTCATGGTTACGCCATGCCTCAACAAGGAATCTTGGAAATTGCATCATCTTTTGATCCTGGATCGTATTTTGATCCTGTGATCACGTTTTGGGGGCTGGCCATCTTGGCCATGCCTGGACCTTTCACTTATGTATTTTCAACAGTAGAGTTTCTACACTCCATAGATTAAGGTGTGGAGCTCTGCTGAAGAAAGAGCAATGAATTTTACATAATCAAAGTGTAATCACAATTTCTGCGCACCAAGTTTTTGGCGCCGTTGCCGGGGATTGTTCGAGTTTGGACAACTGACGGTTCATCTTGTTGCTCAGATTAGGTAATTTTCTTTTAGTTTTAATTTCAAAAATTTTTCAAAAACCTTTCAAAATTTTCTCCTTTGTTTTCGAAAAAAAAAAATAAAAATATTTTCAAAAATATATTTTTCTTCAGAATTTTTAAAGAATGAATTCTAGTGTTTCATGAAGCATGTGAAGCCTGGCTGGCTGTAAAGCCATGTCTAAATTCTTTTAGACTGAGGCTCCCACTCATAAGTATATGAAGTTGGATGAAATATCAGCTGTTGTATACATGAGAGGTATCTATGTTTGCTGAAGCTTAGCTGGCCATTGGCCATGTCTAGTGTTTTGGACCGGAGCTTTCATTGAAAGCTTGGCTGGCTAGTGAGCCATGTCTAATTCCTGGACTGAAGCTTTAGACTAACATGGCAAGATTCCTGGAATTCATATTGAAAATTTTGGAATCCTTATTTTTTCTTTTACAAATAATTTTCGAAAAAAAAAATCCAAAAAAAATTAGAAAATCATAAAAATCAAAAATATTTTTCTGTTTCTTGTTTGAGTCTTGAGTCATGTTATAAGTTTGGTGTCAATTGCATGTGCATCTTGCATTTTTCGAAAATTCATGCATTTATAGTGTTCTTTATGATCTTCAAGTTGTTCTTGGTAAGTCTTCTTGTTTGATCATTGCATTTGCATGTTTTGTGTCTTTTCTTGTTTCTCATATGCATTCTTGAATTCTTAGTGTCTGAGCATTAAAGAATTCTAAGTTTGGTGTCTTGCATGTTTTATTTGCATTAAAAATTTTTCAAAAATATGTTCTTGGTGTTCATCATGATCTTCATAGTGTTCTTGGTGTTCATCTTGACATTCATAGCATTCTTGCATGCATCACATGTTTTGATCTAAAATTCTCATGCATTACATCATTTTCATGTTTCCCTCTCTCATCATTAAAAATTCAAAAAAATAAAAAAAAAATATCTTTTCCTTTTTCTCTCTTAAAATTTCGAAAATTTGAGTTGACTTTTTCAAAAATTTTTAAAATCAAGTTGTTTCTTATGAGTCAAATCAAATTTTCAATTTGAAAATCTTATCTTTTTCAAAATCTTTTTTAAAAAAATCAAATCTTTTTCAATTTTCTTAGTTATTTTCGAAAATTCCAAAAATATTTTTCAAAAATCTTTTTCTTATTTTTATATCAAATTTTCGAAAATAACATAATCAATTAATATTTTGATTCAAAAATTTCAAGTTTGTTACTTGCTTGTTAAGAAAGATTCAAACTTTAAGTTCTAGAATCATATCTTGTGGTTTCTTGTGAATCAAGTCATTAATTGAGATTTCAAAAATCAAATCTTTTTCAAAAACTAATTTCTATCATATCTTTTCAAAAATATCTTTTTATCTTACCTTTTTCAAAAATTTGATTTCAAAATATCGTTTCTAACTTCTTATCTTCTTATCTTTTCAAAATTGATTTTCAAATTTGTTTCAACTAACTAACTAACTTTTTGTTTGTTTCTTATCTTTTTCAAAACCACCTAACTAACTCTCTCTAATTTTCGAAAATATCTCCCTCTTTTTCAAAAATTCTTTTTAATTAACTAATTATTTTAAAAACTTTGATTTTAAAAAAAATTCGAAAAATTACTAACCTTTTTCAAAAACCATTTTCGAAAATCACTAACCCTTTTTCAAAAATTATTTTCAAAAATTCCCCTTCTCTCTCATCTCCTTCTATTTATTTATTCTTCTACTCACACAGGGACCTCTATACTGTGGTAAAAAAGATCCCTATTATTATTATTTTTCTGTGCCCTCTTCTTTGTCATATGAGTAGGAGCAAGGACAAGAATATTCTTGTTGAAACAGATCCAGAACCTGAAAGGACTCTGAAGAGAAAATTAAGAGAAGCTAAATTACAACTATCCAGCAAGCACCTGTCAAGAATTTTCGAACAAGAAGAGGAGATGGCAGCCGAAAATAATAATAATGCAAGGAGGATGCTTGGTGACTTTAC
>NC_029791.2:66163108-66176553 GCF_000816755.2 Arachis ipaensis | reverse complement strand
AGGAAGGAGAGGACGTGAATCCCAAGGAGGAAGACCTCCTGGGACGCCCAGTGATCAATAAGGAGTTTTCCTCTGAGGAACCAAAGGACTCTGAGGCTCATATAGAGACCATAGAGATTCCATTGAACCTCCTTATGCCATTCATGAGCTCTGATGAGTATTCCTTTTCTGAAGAGAATGAGGATGTTACTGAAGAACAAGCTGCCAAGTTTCTTGGTGCAATCATGAAGCTAAATGCCAAATTATTTGGTATTGAAACTTGGGAAGATGAACCTCCCTTGTTCACCAATGAACTAAGTGATCTGGATCAACTGACATTGCCTCAGAAGAAACAGGATCCTGGAAAGTTCATAATACCTTGTACCATAGGCACCATGATCTTTAAGGCTCTGTGTGACCTTGGTTCAGGAATAAACCTCATGCCCCTCTCTGTAATAGAGAAACTGGGAATCTATGGGGTGCAAGCTGCTAAAATCTCATTAGAGATGGCAGACAATTCAAGAAAGTAGGCTTATGGACAAGTAGAGGACGTGCTAGTAAAGGTTGAAGGCCTTTACATCACTGCTGATTTCATAGTCCTGGATACTGGAAAGGAAGAGGATGAATCCATCATCCTAGGAAGACCTTTCCTAGCCACAGTAAGAGCTGTGATTGATGTGGACAGAGGAAAATTAATCCTTCAATTGAATGAGGACAACCTTGTGTTTACAACTCAAGGATCTCTCTCTGCATCCATGGAGAGGAAGCATACATGATCATGTGGAGTCACAAAATAAATATAAAAATTGAAAACGGAATCAAAAACAGCAGAAGAAAAATCACACCCTGGAGGAAGCACCTGCCTGGCGTTCAACGCCAGAACAGAGCATGGTTCTGGCGCTGAACGCCCAAAATGGGCAGTGTCTGGGCGCTGAACGCCAAGCATGGCTCTGGCGTTCAACGCCAGAAATGGCCAACAAATGGGCGTTGAACGCCCAAAATGGGCACCAACCTGGCGCTGAACGCCCAGAGTTGTGTGCAAGGGCATTTTTACATGCCTAATGGGTGCAGGGATGTAAATCCTTGACACCTCCGGATCTGTGGACACTACAGGATCATCTCAGGATCTGTGGACCCCACAGGAGCACCTCAGGATCTGTAGACCCCACAGGATCCCCACCTACCTCACCCTCTCTCTCCATTCATGATCATCCCTTCTGTTTTCCATTCACCACTCACATCCATACATCCCACTTACCTACAAAATTCAATATCTCTTTCCTACCCAATCCCACCCATATGGCCGAATACACACATCCCCCCATCTCCTCCATATCTTCTTCTTCTTCCTCTATTCTTTCTTCTTTTGCTCGAGGGCGAGCAACATTCTAAGTTTGGTGTGGTAAAAGCATAGCTTTTTATTTTTCCATAACCATCAATGGCACCTAAGGCCAGAGAAACCTCAAGAAAGAGGAAAGGGAAAGCAATTGCTTCCACTTCTGAGCCATGGGAGATAGAAAGATTCATCTCACTAGCCCATCACTAAGAAAAAGATGGAGCAAACAAGAGAGCACATTCATGGATCTCAACAGGCACATGAAGAAGCTCATCATCAAGAGATCCCTGAGATACCTCAAGGGATGCACTTTCCTCCACAGAACTATTGGGAGCACATCAACACCTCCCTAGAAAAATTAAGTTCCAACATGGGACAACTAAGGGTGGAATATCAAGAGCACTCCGTCATCCTTCATGAAATAAGAGAAGATCAAAAAGCAATGAGGGAGGAGCAACAAAGACAAGGAAGAAACATAGAAGAGCTCAAGGACATCATTGGTTCCTCAAGAAGGAATCTATAGATACCAATCATTCTGAACCTCAATGGATAAAGTGAGATGCCAAAACTATTCAAGAGGCAAAAAGCTATAAGTCCTGCTCATATGATTGAAGCTCTGTTTCATTGATAGTTTGGAATTTATAGTATATTCTCTTCTTTTTATCCTATTTGATTTTCAATTGCTTGGGGACAAGCAAAAATTTAAGTTTGGTGTTGTGATGAGCAGATAATTTATACGCTTTTTGGCATTGTTTTTAGTATGTTTTTAGTAGAATCTAGTTACTTTTAGGGATGTTTTCATTAGTTTTTATGTTAAATTCACATTTCTAGACTTTACTATGAGTTTGTGTTTTTCTATGATTTCAGGTATTTTCTGGCTGAAATTGAGGGACTTGAGCAAAAATCAGATTCAGAGGTTGAAGAAGGACTGCTGATGCTGTTGGATTCTGACCTCCCTGCACTCAAAGTGGATTTTCTGGAGCTACAGATCTTGAAATGGCACGCTTTCAATTGCGTTGGAAAGTAGACATCCAGGGCTTTCCCGCAATGTATAATAGTTCATACTTTGTCCAAGTTTAGATGACGCAAACTAGCGTTCAACGCCAGCTCTCTGCCCAATTCTGGAGTTCAGCGCCAGAAAGGGATCAAAAACCAGAGTTGAACGCCAGAAATGGATCAAAACCTGGAGTTCAACTCCACAAATGGCCTCTGCACGTGGAAAGTTAAAACTCAGCCCAAGCACACACCAAGTGGGCCCCGGAAGTGGATTTATGCATCAATTACTTACTTTTGTAAACCCTAGCTAGTAGCTAGTTTATTATAAATAGGACATTTCACTATTGTATTTGACATCTTTGGATTATCTTTTGATCATCTTTGGATCTTTGGAACCATCTTTTGATCATTTTTAGATCTCTAGACCTCCATGGGAGGCTGGCCATTCGGCCATACTTACCCTCTATTCACTTATGTATTTTCAACGGTAGAGTTTCTACACTCCATAGATTAAGGTGTGGAGCTCTGCTGTTCCTCAAAGATTAATGCAAAGTACTACTGTTTTCTATTCAACTCATCTTATTTCGCTTCTAAGATATTCATTCGCACTTCAACCTGAATGTGATGAACGTGACAATCATCATCATTCCTTATGAACGCGTGCCTGACAACCACTTCCGTTCTACCTTAGATTGAATGAGTATCTCTTAGATCTCTTAATCGGAATCTTCGTGGTGTAAGCTAGAATGATGGCGGCATTCAAGAGAATCTGGAAGGTCTAAACCTTGTCTGTGGTATTCCGAGTAAGATTCAATGATTGAATGACTGTGACGAGCTTCAAACTCGCGATTGCCGGGCGTAGTGACAGACGCAAAAGGATAGTAAATCCTATTCCAGCAAGATCGAGAACCGACAGATGAATAGCCATGCCGTGACAGGGTGCGTTGACCATTTTCACTGAGAGGATAAGATGAAACCATTGACAAGGGTGATGCCTCCAGACGATTAGCCGTGCCGTGACAGGGCATTTGGATCATTTTCCCGAGAGAAGACCGAAAGTAGCCATTGACAATGGTGATGTATCACATAAAGCCAGCCATGGAAAGGAGTAAGACTGATTGGATGAAGATAGCAGGAAAGCAGAGGTTCAGAGGAACGAAAGCATCTCTATTCGCTTATCTGAACTTCTCACCAATAAATTACATAAGTATTTCTATCCCTATTTTATCAATTAATTTCGAAAACCACATTACTATTTTATATCCGCCTGACTGAGATTTACAAGGTGACCATAGCTTGCTTCATACCAACAATCTCCGCGGGATTCGACCCTTACTCACGTAAGGTATTACTTGGACGACCCAGTGCACTTGCTGGTTAGTTGTGCGAAGTTGTGAACCATGGTATTGGCATCATATTTTTGGCGCCATCACCAGGGAAAGAAAGAGCAATGAATTTTACATAATCAAAGTGTAATCACAATTTCTGCGCACCAAGTTTTTGGCGCCGTTCAACTCTAGACTCAGGCTATTCCCCGGGAAATTGAAATCCCGGTGGAGGGGACCATACGTAATTACAAGTGTATCACCATATGGTTATGTGGAGCTTCAAGATATTGATTCTGATAAGAGGTTCATTGTCAATGAACAGAGAATCAAACACTATCTTGAAGGCAACATTGAGCAAGAGTGCTCAAGGCTGAAGCTAGACTAAAAGCTCAGCAAGGTCCAGCTAAAGACAATAAAGAAGCGCTTGCTGGGAGGCAACCCAGCCATGGGGCATCAATCCTCTAAGAATTTTGCCCTATTTCTATTTTTATTTTTATTTGTTTATATAGAGTTCATTAATGACAAGGTAAATAATCAATTGCATAAGTTCACAGGGTTACAGAAGGAATCTGCACACAAAATAGAGAAAAAGAGCTCACTGGCAAGAAAACGCCAGTAAGAGCCTATTTTGGGCGTTCAGCGCCCAAAAGGGGCAGCCAGTGGGCGTTGAACGCCAGTAAGGGTAGCAATCTGGCGTTCAACGCCAGAAAAGGGCAACAACTGGGCGTTGAATGCCCAGGAGATCAGCATTTGGGCATTGAACGCCCAAAACAGGCAGTGTTTGGGCGTTCAAACGCCAGGATGGCAGGGAGGAGGCAAACTCATTTTTCTTCATATTTTTTTCATTCTAATCTTGATTTTCATACTTCAATTCAGGATTTCTTGCATAAACATGTTAAGAACCCTGATTTCTAAATACCCTAATTTCTAAAAATCCTACTTTAAAAATATCAAATGTATCTTAATCCATAAGCACCAAACCTCTTTGCAAATTCAATCCAACTCTTTTCAAATCCTATTTTCAAAACAAATCTAATTTTTTTTCCAACTAATATCTTTTTCAAATCTCCACATTATCTTTTTCAAAATCTAGATTTATCTTTTTCAAAAATCTTTTATATCTTTTCAATTTTAAACTATATCCTCTCTTATCATATCTTCTATCTTATCTTTTTCAAATCAATCTTTTTATCATATCCTTATCTCTTTTTTTCGAAAACCCACCCTCTCTCCCTTTAAATTTGGGTTCGGCCTCCTTCCCCTTCCATCAACAATTGCACCTAGCTCTCCTTCTTTCCCTCTCCTTTCTTTCTTTTGCTTGAGGACAAGCAAACCTCTAAGTTTTCAAACCAGTCGCCAGAGGATGGTTGGACTTCATTGGGCATTCTCTGTTGCCTACTAGCAACCGTTCTGAAGTCACAGTTAAAAGAGCAATGATGATCCATTGCATCATGATGGAAAAAGAAGTGGAAGTTCATCAGCTGATCTCAGCCGAACTCTACAAAATTACTAACAAAAATTCTAAAGAAGCCAGGTTGGCTTATCCAAACGTGATTTCTCTGCTCTGCAAGGACGCTGGGGTAAGGATGGGAATAACTGAGTATATCTCAGTTGAGAAACCAATCACCAAAGCATCAATGGAAAAACAACAAGCACAGGATGATCCCACCAAGAAGAAAACACAGGAATTTCTCCCAGAAATCCCTCAATCTGAATACTGGGAGTATCTTGAGACGTCTGTTACCAAGATACGGGAAGCTACGGAACAAATAATAAAAGAACAGAAGGAGCACAGTCAAATTCTCACATATATGTTTAAAGAACAAGAGGAGCAAGGGCGTGACTTGAGGGACTTGAAGCGCCAGAACTTATCTCTTGAAGGACCAAACACCCCAAAGATCCGAGGAACACCCGTTTCCCAGAACTAAGGTTGTTAAATTCCAATTCCTGCTTTAACTCTATGATAGTGTCGTTATAGAAGTTCACCTTAGGAGTCATATAGTAGTAATTAGTATCTATTTTGATTTTATCTCCAATTAAGCCATAGTTTATTTTTCTCATCATCAGCAAACATGAATAAAATAGTAGATCTTTTGAATAAGAGGCAATAAAATTTTGAGTTTTAATA
The DNA here is from genome assembly GCF_000816755.2 of Arachis ipaensis. NCBI lineage: Eukaryota > Viridiplantae > Streptophyta > Magnoliopsida > Fabales > Fabaceae > Arachis > Arachis ipaensis. The sequence continues at coordinate 66,170,786 of NC_029791.2, read as the reverse complement.
AGAGAAATTCTAATTAGTTGCATGTGGTGGCAATACTTCCTGTCTTTTGAATGAATGCTTGAACAGTGCATATGTCTTTTGAATTTGTTGTTTAAGACTGTTAAATATGTTGGCTCTTGAAAGAATGATGAACATGAGACATGTTATTGATAATCTGAAAAATTATAAAAATGATTCTTGAAGCAAGAAAAAGCAGCAAAAAAAAAAGAAAAAAAAAGAGAAGAGAAGAGCTAATAGCCCTTAAAACCAAAAGGCAAGGGTAATAAAAAGGATCACAAGGCTTTGAACATCAGTGGATAGGAGGGCCTAAGGGAATAAAATCCTGGCCTAAGCGGCTAAACCAAGTTGTCCCTAACCATGTGCTTGTGGCGTGAAGATGTCAAGTGTTTTACTATGAGTTGTGTGTTTTTCTGTAATTTCAGGTATTTTTCTGGCTGAAATTGAGGGAGCTGAGCAAAAATCTGATTCAGGCTGAAAAAGGACTGCTGATGCTGTTGGATTCTGACCTCCCTGCGCTCAAAGTGGATTTTCTGGAGCTACAAAACTCAAAATGTCGCGATTCCAATTGCGTTGGAAATTAGACATCCAGGGCTTTCCAGTAATATATAATAGTCCATACTTTGCTTAAGGATAGAGGACCTAAACTGGCGTTCAACGCCAGTTCTCTGCCCAATTCTGGCGTCCAGCGCCAGAAAAGGATTAAAAGTTGGAGTTCAACGCTAGAAATGGATCCAAACCTGGCGTTGAATGCCCAAAACAGCCTTATGCACGTGAATTATTCAAGTCTCAACCCCAGCACACACCAAGTGGGCCCTAGAAGTGGATCTCTGCACTATCTGTCATAGTCTACTCACTTTTTGTAAACCTAGGCTACTAGTTTAGTATTTAAACAACTTTTAGAGACTTATTTTGTATCTCATGACATTTCAGATCTACACTTTGTACTCTTTGACGGCATGAGTCTCTAAACTCCATTGTTGGGGGTGAGGAGCTCTGCTGTGTCTCAATGAATTAATGCAAGTATTTCTATTTTCTATTCAAACATGCGTGTTCCTATCTAAGATATCCATTCGTGCCTAACTATGGAGAAGGTGATGATCAGTGACACTCATCACCTTCCTCAACCCATGAACGTGTGTCTGACAATCACCTCCGTTCTACATCAGATTGAATGAATATCTCTTAGATTCCCTAATCAGAATCTCCGTGGTATAAGCTAGACTGATGGCGGCATTCATGAGAATCCGGAAAGTCTAAACCTTGTCTGTGGTATTCACAAATGAATTCTCGTTGCAGGTATAGTTTCTAAACCAAACAATAATCCTTTCATACAAAAGATTGTTTGTCACAAGTACAAATCCCTAAAATTTATAAACCGAAGTATTTGAACCTCAGGTCGTTCTCCCTAGAAATTGCAATAAAGTGTTCTTGTTATTGGCTATGAAGTATGTTTGGGGTTTTTGAGATTTTGAACAAGGAATGTAAATTGCAAAAGAAATAAACTAACAACTAACAAAGCTCTTGGCTAGATGTGAGAACTAGAAGTCTTATCCTAGTTATCCTCCTCAATTGTGACCACAAATTGTCCATTGCTACCACTTAGTTAACCTCTAACCATGGAGGAAAGTCAAGTGGATGAATCAACTTGATTCCACAAGTCCTAGCCAACTCCCAAGGGAAAGACTAGCTTTAGTGGTATCCAAATCACTTAGCAACTTCTAATTATCAATCAACAAAGGAATTAGATAACTCAAGCGTCACTAATTACTCTACCTAGGCCAAGAGGAACAAAATCTATACTAGATTCCAACCAAGCATTCCATCAAAAACTTGGAAGGTATAAAAGAAAAGCATAGTAAATCTACAACAAGAGCAAAATCTAACAACAACTAATTGCAAAAAATTAACAACAACAATTAAAGAAAACAATATCTAAATGAATTACCTCAAATTGCATTAAAGAAAAATAGAAGAAGAAAAAGTGCATCAACAACAAAGTAGGCAATTACAAGAATGAAATGCAAAATTAGAGAGAGGAAGAGTAGAGGAACAAGAAAAGGAAAAGTAAATCAAAGCATGAATTAAATCTAGATCTAAGAACTAAACCTAATCCTAATTCTAATCCTAGAGAGAAGTGAGAGCTTCTCTCTCTAAAACTAACTAAAACTATTTCTAAAACTAAACTATGACTAATGATCAAAAGTATGTTAATTCCCCTTCAATCCTTGGCTTAAACAGCATCAAAAATGAGTTGTATTGGGCCCACAAGGCTTCTAAAATCGCTGGCCATGAGTTGCATTAAGTGAACCATGTGCACCCATCGGCGCGGACGCGTACCGTGCGCATGCGTGCCCCTATGCGCAATGCAACTATGGCAAATCTTATATCATTTTGAAGTCCCAGATGTTAGCTTTCCAACGCAAATAAAATAGTATCATTTGGACCTCTGTAGCTCAAGTTATGGTCAATTAAGTGCGAAGAAGTCGGCTTGACAGCTTTTGCGATTCCTTCATTTCTTTATGAGTTCTCCATTTCTACATGCTTTTTTTTCATTCCCTTGATCCAATATTTGCCTACTAAATCTGAAATCACTTAACAAACATATCAATACATCTAATGGAATCAAAGGTAAATCAAGATTAAACAATTAAGGGCCTAAAAGCATGTTTTCACACTTAAGCACAAATTAGGAGACAATCATAAAACCATGCTATTTCATTGAATAAATGTGGGTAAAATGTCATAAAATTCCCTAAATTAAGTACAAGATAACCCTACAAATAGGGTTTATCAGTTGTCAAAAATTAACCAATAGATATTTGGTCAGTTGATAGAACTGATAGAATTCGGACCTTATTTTTTTGAAATATTTTTGTATTAATATATGAAAAAAATTATTTTTTTAAATTTTATAATATACAATAAGAATAAAGGAAAGAAAATAGAAAGTATTATATCCAGTTAAAAAATCGCCGCTAAAAGAGAGTGCCGCGATTTCGCGCATGTTTATCGGCAGCCTGTAACCGCCACTATTTAACACGGTTTTTTAAAGTTTGTGACTGTTTGGTGGCGGTTTTAAAACCGCCGCTAATTTCAATACAAATTTTAAAAAAAATTAGATTTTCCTTTTAAAAAAAGCTGATTTTGTTTTGTTTAATTTTAAAGATACATTTTTTGGTTTCTTTAATACTATAAATCTTAATATTTTTCATCTATTAAATCTAAACTTGTGGAAAAAATAACAAAATTAACTGAAAAACAAAATAATATATTTATCATCCGTGTTGCCATGTTTCGCCTTGAAACTGCTGGAGATACATTGGTGGCAGCATCTTTAAAAAAATCGAAATTCTCTATAAGTCAGAGCCAAAACAAGTAAACTACATGATCATAGAAGAACATCATCTATACTTCAAAGAGATCATCATTCATTAAGAATAAAAGTATCAACTACTACATAAACATGTCAATAGTGTCTCCAACAAAGAAATCAACCTTTCACCCACACCTCCTTTTATAGTCAATACATAATTCAGCTTTGCTCTCTTGGTAAACCTGAAATGTAGAAAGAACATGAAGTCATTTTAATTCTTTAAAATGCAAATTGAATTGAGAGTTGAAATCTTAGATACAATGATGGTGATGATGACTTACTTGAATCAAATCTATGTAATTCATTCAGTACCGGCAGTGATCCCCGAAAAGCATCAATACATCCTCAATGTTCCTTGCTCTTGGATCCTCAACAAATAAACATTTTCATTAATTAAAAACTGGAACTAACAACACTTTGTATACCATATGTCAACAGAACAACATATATAGCACAATACAAAGTTTTATATTCTCTGTCAACAAACAAGTAATTAGACTATATATGTTAGGATTAATACATGAAATAAAGCATATGATATGAAACAGCTTAGCACCTCAAATAGCCAGTGGAACTGCCTTATAGCATTAGCAGTTCCCTGAAACCAACTTTGACCCTCCTGACCTGGAACTTGAGTGGCTGCAAGAATTTGAAAACAAAACAAGAGCTCCCTTCATTTGCATTCTCCTTCAAATTCAAGACATTTCCTCTAATCTCCTTTCCTTCATCCCCACCCATTATTCTCTTAATAACTGTCTTTAACGACCAAACTAATAAGTTTAGGGGAAAAGAAAACAAATAGTAACAGCACCTATAAATACCACAAATTGAATAGCATACTATTTCTTGTAATCTGAAAAGTAAGAATACCATTTTAGTACATGAAAACTCATTAGGTTTTCTTTTGTGTTCAGAGGATAAAAGAGTTTTTACAAAAAAGTTCAACATAACTAGTATAAGCACATGCATAAAAGAATTTTTTATCTTCTAAATAAATTCTGTACCAGTTCTTGCTGAGGTCTTTTATTTTGATTAATAATAGAATTCCTCTCCTCGATGATCTTCGAAATAAGATCCCTTTCCTAAAGTAATAAGTCTGGTACATATAATAGAGATAAGATGATATTAATTATGATCTCCTATAAGATAAAGCTAGTTCAAGTGTAGAATTATTAAGTGTTTATAATATACCATAGAGGTAATAAAGTAATTAGTAATAAGTTATTTTGTTATAAATTTTATTCATATAACATAAATAAGAATCTGTCTCCCTAACGTAATAATAAGATCACAGATATCCAACTAAAAGATAAATGACAGCAAATTCTCCTAAAAATAGTATATACCTCTACAAATCTTCTTTTCTTTCTTCTATGCATAAACATTCCTTAATTATTGACATTTACACTAATCACTCCTTCAATCTTAAGGAGATTAGTGTCATATTTTACAAAATATAAAAATATCATAGGTAGTATAACCTAAATTTCAGAAAAAGTTAGTATATACCTCTACAAATAAAGTGTTTTTCATAATACTAATACCATAGAAGAAATTAGTATAATTTACCCTTCATAAAACCCCTACATCTTTTTAAGTTAATATCCAAATTATACTACTTTGACTACAATATATACCTAATAATTAGTCTTTTCTGGTCTAAAGATAATTAGCATTATATATCCTCATTTTACAATTTACATACAAAAGTTACAAGAAGACAATTTTCAATGAATACATAAAGCATTATTTGTCTTTATGGTAATTATTACCAATTACATGTGGGCAACATATGAGTTTGCTTGGGTCACATATCTAACCCATCTATATGGATTATGTGCCTTTGATTTCTTCGCTATTTGCAACACCTACACCAACAAATGGCTTCTTAGAACTATTTATCACTAGAGAGTACAAAATAACCCAAAATATATGATAGGTTAAGTATTAGTCTCTACTTCAAAATATCTGTCAATTTTGACAAAGAGAAAGTTTAAAATATCAATGTATTATTCAGATACATTGATTTTATATTTTACCACTTTATTCAAATAGAGTAATTGACAAATATTTTGAAACAAAATGAGTAATAAAAAGGGAATTTACTCTGAATGTCTGATCATCAAATTATAGAAGATTATACAAAACAATTTGAATTTAATTTCATATGGACAGCTACCATTTAATTTCATGATCAATAATACACAAGTGAGTTATGAAAATCATCTGCAAAATCAGGCACAATGTTCAACCAACACCTTTTCTTTTTTTGTTTAAAATAAGTAAATAAATTTTCAAACGTGTATTTATATTTGAAAGTAAAATATAGAGAAAATATAACTTCAAAGGATCATCTCCACATTTTACCTGAAGCCTTAAAGCATGATATATTGGTATATCAAAGGTCATGCTAACAGGCCCTGCCTCCTTCATGATATTTCCTGCATTTCCAACAAAACAGAGCCTCTGGAAAAATAAAGATATCACTCCATTTTAATGCGCTTGATCTTTATTTCTCTCTAATTTAAACATTAGTATAATAATATTCTTTCATTCTGAAAAAATGTCGACTAAGATAGTAGATAATAACAACTGATTAACCAGAAAATCGGTGGTTATGGGCTTATGGCACTGATTAATCTAATCCAAGAAATTATTCTATATAAAAATTCTGCACCTAGTCCTGCTGGATAATGAGATAGGATGGTTAGGAGACAACAAGTGCGGCCAAAACTAACTATTGGTATGCGATTAAGAAGATAACGATTAATGTGGACAGATTTGAATTCTGAAACCAAAAGAAAAATAGCACAAACTTGAACAAGGGGTTTTGTACATACTAGTAATCTAAACGAAGAAGCTGATCGGCAATGGACCTACCGGCAACGGGAAGCGCGAGCAGCTGGTACTGACGAGCGGAGGGGAACGGCGGCAGGGATTCGCACGCGGAGGTGTGTTTTGCACCTCTGCTCCTTTTGTGTTCGCGCGAGGAAGATAAAAAGTGCGAATCTAATTCTTGACTGTATATACCCAAATCAAGAAGAACAAGATCAATATAAGCCAAATTGAAAAGTGAAACAAAAAAAATCAACCAAATTAAAAGAGGGCTTAGCAAACCTAGGTTTGAACGCGTTATGTTAATTTGTTATATATATCACTTTGTTGCTTTCCAGCGGTTAGAACGTGTCACCGCGGCTATGCTATTTAATTTTGCTGCAGTTATCAAACTACTACGACAATCACCGCTATCCATCCAATCTACGGCGGGTTTATAAACGATCGCCAATTTTATGCCACCATCCTCTGTGTCTGTTGTAGTGTTGAAAATGATCCAACGTAATTACGTAAACCTCAAGATTTTCAAGTAGTCTTTTCGTGACATTCTAAAGTCATCAATTATTTGATGTGCCATACCTGAAAAAGGAACGTTTTGAATGTAAAGCAAGCAAAAATATTGGTCCCCCACTGATAAAACACTTTTGATCTCCCTTTATAACAATTTATATCAATAAATTATTTTTAGGCAAAAAAACAGAAATAAGTCAAGGGAGAAAATAATTTACGTGAATAAGTCAAAACGAAAACTGCTTCATGAATCTACCAACGCATGTTTATATGTAGTTCGAACCAGCTTGATCGAACTTCATTTCTACATAATTCGAACCAGCTTGGTTCGAATTATACACAAACACATGCACACACATAATTCGAACCAGCTTGGTTCGAATTATACACAAACACATGCACACACATAATTCGAACCAGCTTGGTTCGAATTACACACAAACACACGCACACACTAATTCGAACCAGCTTGGTTCGAATTACACACAGTAATTCATGGTATAATTCGAATTATGCTGTTAAAAAATTAATAATTTATTAAAAAAATTTATTAAAAAATTTATTAAAAAAATTAATAATTTAAAATTAAAAAAATATATATTTTTATTTCATACGTTAAAAAAAAGCTAACAAAATATTTAATTACGAGACTTCTTTAAAATATTAATGAGCTATCAATTCGAATTCCATACAATACTTTTTTATGAGAACTATAAAAGTTTGTAATATTCTAGTGATTTAGGTAAATACATTAGAAAAATATTTTTTCTTTAATTTCTAAATTATTAGTGACTATGTGGAGTATTTCTTTAATGTCCTAAGTCATTAGGACATTACAAATTTTTATAATACTTATAACATCTTTTAAGCCATTTTTTTAATTATTTTGCATAGAATAAAATATTTTTTTGTGGTATAATTTAAATAAATTTATTAAAAAATATTCATGAGCTATCAAGA
>NC_029791.2:66162692-66163034 GCF_000816755.2 Arachis ipaensis | reverse complement strand
TTGTGTGTAATTCGAACCAAGCTGGTTCGAATTATGTGTGTGCATGTGTTTGTGTATAATTCGAACCAAGCTGGTTCGAATTATGTAGAAATGGAGTTCCGAACTACATATAAACATGCATTGGTGAATTCATGAAGCAATTTTTGTTTTGGTTTATTCACGTAAATTATTTTTTCTCTTGACTTATTTTTGTTTTTTACCCTTATTTTTATATCTAAAATAAGACTAGTTTAGTTAGGCATTAACTCTAATTCTGAAATAATTATGGTTGCTATTTATTTTTGTCCACCGATTTTTTTTCTATTTCAAAATTTGATGAATGTAAAATTGACATCTCATTTG
>NC_029791.2:66160003-66162622 GCF_000816755.2 Arachis ipaensis | reverse complement strand
ACTTAAAATAAAAAAAACAAACTAAAAAATAATAGTAAAAGAAAATTTGTGGAGAGACATATGTCAACTGGAAATAAATAAGTAACATGTGAAACAGAAGATGATTGATGGATATGCTATAGAGATAGGAGATGAAAGATTAATCAGATTTTGAGAAGATACATGGCTATAAGCAAGAAATTCCTTTTCGAGCTCTTCTTAATTTCAAACAAAAAAAGATTTGTAATTGGGAATTGTGGTTTTTGGGAGGGTTAAAGTGGATTTGGAACTTCCAATGGAGGAGAAAATTCCGTCAATGAGAGGCAGAAAGCTTGAATCAACTACTTGAGGTCTTGCAATCTGTAAGATTGATAGCAGAAGTATAAGATAAAGTGGTGTGAAAATTTGACAAGAAAAGCATTTATTCTACTAACTCATTTGTACAAATTTTGTAAAAAGAGACTGAAGGATGACATTGTTGATTATAGATTCACAAATGAAATTTGGAAAGAACTTGTCTCGCCTCGTGTCAAGTTGTTTACGTGGTTTGTGCTAGTAGGTCGAGTTAATACTAAGGATCGACTTAGTAGATTGGGTATCATTGAACAGAGTGATACTGGCTGTGTATTATGCAACAAAAACGTTGAAACTGTACAACACTTGTTTGTTACGTGTGAGTTTTTTGGCAGGTATGGTGTGCTTAGATTATTCATTTTGGTCGTCATTGGACTATCTTAGGTACTGTCAAAGAACACTTTGAGAGTTAGAGGACTTTGCTTTTGAGAAAAGAATTGCGCAAAAGTAGTTAGTTGGTTTCTTTTCAGTTATATAGAATGTCTGGCTACATAGGAATGATGTCATATTCCAGAATAAGACAACAAATGTGAAGAATTGTGTTGCTAGCACCTTTGAGTTCTCAATAAAGTGGTGTGGTAGTTGATCGAGATTATTGATGGCTATGCCGGAAATGACATAGGAGTTGTTTTAGGTTTATGTACTTTGTTTTGTTGCTTGTTGTTTATATGCTCCACTTTTGTGTTGAGCTTTTACTTTTTTCAAAATAAATAAATAAATAAAAAATAACCGTTCTTGAAAATAAAATGTTGATAGAATCAGCATGAAGATGAAGAGAGATATAAGAAGGTAAATTAAAGAATACATGATAGTTAAAAGGTAAACTATGACTATAATTAATCATTTTATCTGCACAAGAATTTACTTCCTAAAATTAATATTGTATTCTCCAGTTGATTAGTTTGTTGCACCTCTTTTTAATTGGCAAAATAAAAATTCAAAAAAAATAAATTAATATCATCATAAAGAACAAACCTTATTACTGCAACTACTTCACTTTCATAACCATCTAATTATATCCATATTTACAAAAAGGTTCATATCCATTAAATTTTCCAGAATTCTATCGAAATAATTGAGATAAAAACTGAATTTGCACTAAAAATAACTAAACCTTTCATTCATGTCTCTAATAACATTCAAATTATTTGTATTTAGCTTAACAAAAAATGATTCGAAGGAATGTCATTTAATAGTCTACCTCTTAATATAATAACTAATTATCTTTTTAATTCAGCGCAGTTCAACCTGCACATGTTAAAAGTCCTTTGCTAAATATTATCATTTTTTTTCAATTTTATATCTATGATCTATCATTTGCAACTCTAATATGTATCAAAGATAACTCTAGTGTCAATCTTCACCTCTAAGTTCTATCCCTATTATTATTCGGTTACGCCAATTCCATACTTATCACCCCCAACCCAACCCTGCGTCCAACCCACATCTCCACCATCCACTGTCAGTTGCAGTCCACTATCACCACTAATCCAAGTCGCAAATCAACTCCACCCATACTCACTCTTTCTTTTTTAGGTTCGATTATCATAAGTCCAATAAAATATTGAAAATATTTGATAATAAAAAACATTAACTAAAAACAGTCATAATTTATTTTATTTAATATTTATTAATTATTATAATAATTAATAAATACTAAATAAAACAAATTTTTTTTTCTCCAACATTACCCTAAAATATATATTACATATGCATATTTGTTATATCCATGTGCCAATTCAAAATCTGCCAATGATAAATAATAGGGACCCACAAGCAACCGTGTTATAAGCCCTTGATTGAATGCTCCACATTATAAGCCTAAAGCAATTGCATTAAAGGTTTCGTGTTTATTTTGTAGACGCTTTTTTGGAATCAAATAATCTCTCTTCATAACAAATGTCATCTTAAAAGCGTGCTTCAACGAAATTTGGTATAAAACCTATAATTAAAATGCTTAAAGTTATAACATAAATAAAAGAATATAACCAGAAAGTACGTACTCTAGAATCTTGACAATAAAGTATGTCTAATAATGCAGAAGTAGGGTCTTAATTACTCACTAATAGTGACTAATATATTAACAAATTATAATTAATTTGGTTTAATGAAATTATTTATATGTGTTTGCACACTTTTAAATGTTAGGGTGCTTTTTCAAAATTAATTTATACTTATCAAAATTAAAAAATCTAACATAACTTCATATACTGATAAAATTCAAATTTATTCTTATATTTGTGTATATTATGATTTTTTAAATTTTAGAAATTATTGTTTCTTGTG
>NC_029791.2:66125407-66159978 GCF_000816755.2 Arachis ipaensis | reverse complement strand
CTATTTTAAATTTAAATAAGAATATAAATACGTATAATACTAAAAAAAATAAAATTGTTAACAACAAAGAATACGAATAATCTTTTAACATTTAAATAAAAATTAAATTAAATGATTTAAATACACGATGTTGAAAACTTTTATATAAAAAATTTTTAGTTATTATATGAGGTTATGTTAGATTTTTAAATTTTGATAAGTATAAATTAACTTTGAAAAATACTCTAACTTTTTAAAGTGTGCAAGCACAACTAAATAATTTTATTAAATCAAATTCATTATAATTTGTTAATATATTAACTGTAAATCCCGCTAAATTTGTAAATAATTAGTCAATAAATTAAATTTTAATAAAAAATTAAAAATGTGAATATTATATTAAAATATGATAGAGCTCATTAAAACGAGAATTTTGACACTAATTTCAAAGAATTTGGTCTGAGATCGGGCCGAACGAGTCGAACCGGTCGGACCGAGCCCAAATGAGCCCAAGGCTCAAACCCTTCAACCCAAGTGACATTAATGACATGCCTCTCTCCTTCTCCATTCAGCCAAGAACGTTGAAACAAGCTAAGGGGAAGAAATGAGAGGGTTCAAACCCTAACCTCCACTTTAATCCACCATAACTTCTTCATCCGAACTCTGATTGCCGCATCGTTTGCGGCCGCGCGTCGAGCTCTACGATGCCCAATATCCAATTTTGGTAATAAAAACTTCAGTTTCTGTCTCAGCCTCTAATTCTCTTGGATTTTCGAAAATTGAGGTTTTGGTTATTAAAATTCGGTGTCTTGATGTTTAGGCTCAAACTAGCTTGAGGAGCTTGTGGATCCTTATTTAATCAAAACATATATAAGGTGAGAACTCTCAAAATTCTACAAATACTAGCTTATGTGGGTTTGGGTATTGAATTTGGGTGTGAACTATGTGAATTAGGCTTGTATAAGTATACATTGAAGTTGATTGAGCACATTGGAGGCTTGGTGGAGTTTGGGAGGCCTTGCCTTGTAGATTTTGAACCTTGAGGGTTGCTTTGGGTGCCTTGGTGTTGTCTCGACGTATACGTGGAAATCGGCCAAGTTATGGTTTAGGTTTCGCGTATTTAATATATAATGTTATGTGAAACCTTAGGCTAGAGGACCATAGGATAGGTTGGAATGATTAAGCATGTTGAATGTTAGGGTTTGTGATAATGGTTGATGACATGGATTAAGTATGTGTTGGTGGTTGTGATTATGTTGGAATCTGAATGCTAGAGAGGTATTTGATTAATGATGGATTTGTTGGTAAGGATGTTTGTGCATAATTGGTGAATTGTTTATAGTTTCGTTATTTAAAGTAGGAATTTGGGAGCAAAATTGTATAATATTGATGCTTGATGGATGATAGCAGGTTGTAGTATTATGTTATTGTGATATTGCATGTTTTTGGACAGATGTTAAGTGTGGAATGATTAATATTTAAATGGTGAATCAATAAAATAGAGGTTGGAAGGTTTTTGTGAAAAAATTTTTTTGGACGAACTTCGTCGAGCCATAACTTAGATTCTGGATTCCCAAAGAATTTCAAACTTATTTTATACAAAAATCAGGTCTGTGAAGTTTACGTCATTCAAATAATGGAGGAAAAATGATTTAAAACAAAAAAGTTATGTGCGTCGGAAGTTTTAGGTTAAAAACTGAAATTCTGCAGCTTTTGACACTTAGTAAAATTTTTGGAAAAACGTACGTCCACGCATACACGTGGCCCATGCCTACGCGTGGCATGGAAATTTTGCGCACGCATACACCCCATTCACGGACTGTCGCCACTGCCTCCTCCCCATGCGTACGCGAAAAAGCATATGTGTACGCGTAATGGGCCAGGATGCATGTGGCATGGGGTGCTTGCGTACGCGAAACCTCCATGCGCGACTGGGTGCTTCTATTAGGTGCCAACGCGTATGCATAATCAGGGAATGCGTACGCGTAATGGTCCATCTGCATGCCCATACATATGCATGACCCACGCGTACGCGTAATGGCCCACGCCCACGCTATTTTGTGTTTTAAAAGCTCAATTTTGAACCTCTAAACCTCTATTTTCATCCCATTTAGCCTCAAAATCATAGTATTAGCTCTAGTAGTAGGATGGAGATAGAAAATTAAGGTAAGTTGGGGACGAAGTAAAGTGAAAAAATGATGAAGTGAATATGAAAAAGAGTATGTCGGAGTATATATGATACCATGGTTCATATGTTATGCTTATGCAAAGTTTAAATTGATTATGAAAATGATTTGGCTTATATATATTCAATTGATCTGAGATACGAGTTTTTCTGGGTAAAGTACCCTGACTTGCCACCACGTGTACCAGATTGAGACTCAATACTCTGTTGACCCTACGACGTAAGTGTGACCGGGCACTTATAAATTCCCGGGAATGTTGACCCCTATTGAGCAATTTTATATACTTGAGAAAAGCTATGCATAGACTCTTGGGGATGCGCATCGGGGGACAGTCCATGGGTTTCATACTTGTCGAGATGGCTTGATAACCGAAAGATGAGCCTCATCAGCCATAGGACAGGCATACATCATGTGCATTTTATTTGTTTGTTTGCTATGCCTTATTTGGGAATGCCTAACTGAATATATTATGTTAATTGTAATAATTACTACTTGCACTACTTGTCTCCTACCTATGCTTGCAATTGTCTATTTGTCTGTCTTTGCAAATTCACTGGAGATGGAGAAATGGAGGAAAGGTGGACAGGTTGAGTGTTAAGATTAAGTTTAAGTTGAGTTAGATTCCCTAGATACCTACCCTCTTTTATAGTTTCTGTTTAATACTTTTAAGCTTTTCAATCTGAGTGTCGGTATTTTAGAATTGCCTCTGGCATTCCCGGGACCTTACATATTATGTGTGTGGCACCTTTACCATGCTGAGAACCTCTGGTTCTCACCTCATACTGTGTTATTATTTTCAGATGCAGGTCCAGAGGCACCTCGCTAGGCGTCTGGACTTCTAAAGCGGAGTGGTTTCTGGGTTCTTTTGTTGTATAGTTTATGTATATATGTACTTAACTTTCTCTCCGAATAACTTGTTTATTTTGCTCCTCATAGAGGTTTAAGGAGAGCTAGGGTTTTATCAATGTATTTTGGGTATTTAGGATATGTATATATGTATGTGTATATTCTCCGGCCAGCCTTGGCTTCGCAGGCTGAGTTAGGAGCTAGTTATTTTGTATCCTTGACTCTCTAATCTCACTTTCTGTTTATTTATACTCATGACTTTAGATTGCTTAGCACGAAAGTAATCTCGTTTTCTGAGCGTTGCGCTTTTTGTTTTCACGGTTTTGTTTTACCTGTTTTTCAAGGCTTCTCGTATATTACTCTCTTTCCAATACTATCATGTATATATTTTATGATTAGAGGTTGTAATACCACACCACCTCTGGTTTATGGCTTAAGCATAAAACTTTGTGTGGTAGGGTGTTACATTATGGTATTAGAGCAGTTCGTTCCTATAGAGCCTGAGGGACGGACTGACTGTGCTTCTGTGCATTCTCTGTATATGTGTCTATGTGCTATTAGGATATCTAACTGATATATATGGCATAAACGTTCATGAGCATGCATTTGGGACTTAAAGCACTAGACTTGCGATATTGAGACTGATCAACTTGATATCACTTGTTTGGTGTGTATAAGAACCAGATGTTGACTCGTGGATGCAGTCGCGGGCGCAGCAGAGGTAGAATAGGCAATGCTAATCCTGGCTCGACAGGGAATGATCCTGTAGACTTCATGGCTGCCATGGGAAACATGGCTGCGGCTATGCAAGTGACAGCCAAAGCTCTGGGGAACCAGATCAACAATGGTAATCACGGAAATAATAATGGTGAAGATGGTCCTATGACACTTGCCACATTCCTGAAGGTTCACCCTCCGACCTTCTAGGGAATCTCAAATCCCACTGAGGCGGATAACTGGGTTCAGGCTATGGTGAGGGCATTGCAAGCTCAACAGGTTTCTGAGGAGCAGTGGGTTGAATTTGGAACTTATCAGTTACAAGGCGAGGCTCAGTACTGGTGGCAGGGAACACGGCAAATCCTGCATCCAGATGGTGTCGTGATTTCTTGGGAAGTGTTCCAAACCAAGTTCTATAAAAAGTATTTTTCCAATTCAGTCAGAAACACCAAGAAACTTGAGTTGATGCAACTGAAGCAAGGTCAGATGACTATTACTGAGTATACCAACAAGTTCGAAGAGCTATGCCAATTTTCTCGCATTTGTCAAGGCGCTCCAAAGGATTTTGCTGAGTGGAAGTCCATCAAGTATGAGGGAGGTCTTTGGAGTAAAATTCTGAGCTCCGTTGCACCAATGGAGATCAGAGTGTTCTCTAAACTTGTAAATAAGAGTAGGGTGGCTAAGAAATGTGTGAGGAAGGCAGTAGCAGAAATGGGAGCTTGAAGATGCCTTTCCAGAGGACTCAGGGGAGGAACCTGGCACTGAGGGGCAGGAACTTCAAGCGTGGAGGCTTTGCCCCTCAAAAAAATCAGGGGAAAAGGCCACTTCAGGAGGCTGACTCACAATAATAATCTGGGCAGAAGATTTGGGAAACAGCCACAGCAGGATTTGAGCTGCCATAGGTGCGGAAAGTATCATCCTGGATCCCCGTATAGGTCAGGATTTGGGGTATGCTACTTTTGTGGACAGCCCGGACACCTGGCTGGGAGCTGTCCAGAGATGAAGAAGTATGAGACTCGTAGAGCACATCAGCCAGGAAGAGTGTATACTACTTCTGCAGCAGGTGCTGAGGGATCAGAGACACTGATTAGAGGTAATTGTGAGATAGCCGGTAAAGTTTTAAGTGCTTTGTTTGATTTTGGAGTAACACATTCATTCGTTGTATTTGAAAAGGCTGATGAACTAGGAATGAAAATAGTGGTCTTAGGTTATGATTTAAAGGTGTATAATACTACCCATGAGGCTATGGTGACTAGGTTAGGATGTCCACAAGTACCGTTTCGAGTACAACAACGTGAATTCATGCATGACCTGATTTGTCTGCCGATGACTGGTCTTGATCTCATTCTAGGGTTAGATTGATTATCTAAGAACCATGTTCTACTCCACTGTTCTGAGAAATCAGTGTGCTTTATGCCAGAGGACACGGAAGGGCTGGTTGTGGCAAATAGCTATTACTTGAACTCTATGATAGTCAATTATTCTGGGAGTGAATGTCAGGATTTTATGCTATTAACTGTGGGTGTTTTAGGTGATGATCAAAGCTTAGAACAGATTCCGATTGTATGTGAGTTCCTGGAGGTGTTTCTGGATGATATTGATGAATTTTTGCCTAATCGGGAGGTTGAATTCGCCATTAAGTTGGTGTCGGGAGCTGGTTCGATCTCGAGTGCTCCTTATAGGATGTCACCGTTAGAGATGGCCGAGCTTAAGGATCAATTGGAAGATTTATTGGAAAAACACTTTATTCGGCCGAGTGTTTCTCCGTAGGGAGCGCCAGTGCTACTGGTAAAGAAAAAAGACGGAAGTATGCGCCTGTGTGTCGATTATCGGCAGCTGAATAAGGTTACTGTGAAGAATAAATATCCGTTGCCAAGAATTGATGACCTAATGGACCAGTTACAAGGAGCCGGTGTGTTTTCTAAGATTGATTTACGATCTGGATACCACCAGATAAAGGTTAGAGATAAGGATATTCCCAAAACTGCTTTTAAGACACGCTATGGTCATTATGAGTACACAGTGATGTCCTTCGGGTTGACTAATGCTCCGGCAACATTCATGGATTACATGAATAGAATTTTCCATCTGTATCTGGATAAGTTTGTTTTCGTATTCATCGATGACATTCTTATTTACTCCAAGACAGAGCAAGAGCATGAGGGTCATTTGCGGATTGTACTACAAATCCTGAAGGAAAGAAAACTATACGCTAATTTATCTAAATGTGAGTTCTGGAAGAGTGAGGTGAAGTTTCTTGGCCACGTGGTAAGCAAGCAGGGGGTAGCTGTGGATCCTGCTAAGGTGGAAGCAGTGATGAATTTGGAGCGACCAACTTCTGTGACGGAGATTAGGAGTTTCTTCAGTTTGGCGGGTTATTATCGGAGATTTATTAAGGAATTTTCACAGCTCACCTTACCTTTGACCAAGCTAACTAGGAAGGATGTGCCTTTTGTTTGGAATCCAGAATGCGAGAAAAGTTTTCTAACATTGAAACAGAGGTTGACCACTGCACCTGTGCTAGTACTGCCTGAGCCGAGTGAGCCATTTGAGGTGCACTGTGATGCATCCTTGAAAGGTCTGGGGTGCATGCTGATGCAGCACCGTAAGGTTGTGGCATATGCCTCACGGCAGTTAAGGCTGCATAAGATGAACTACCCAACTCATGACTTAGAACTTGTTGCTGTTGTGTTTTCTCTAAAGATCTGGAGACATTATCTCTATGGTGTTAAGTTTAAAGTTTTCTCAGACCACAAGAGCTTGAAATACCTCCTTGAGCAAAAAGAGTTGAATATGCTTAAGAGAAGGTGGATGGAGCTTCTGAAAGACTATGACTTCGAGTTGAACTACCACCTTGGAAAGGCGAATGTTATGGTGGATGCCTTGAGTCAGAAGTCTCTATGTGCTGCTTGGATGATGCTGCGAGAGGAAGAGTTATTAAAAGCATTCCAAGGTTTGAAACTGAGAGTTAGAGAAGAGTTTGGGACTCTATGCTTAAGTCAATGTCAGATTTCAAGTGATTTCAAAGCTGAACTCCTAAAGGCTCATCAGAATGATAAAGAGTTATATAAGGTTTTGCCGACAATTAAGCAGGGGAAGCAGTGGAGAGTGTCAGAGGATAAGGACGGCTTATGGAGGTTCAAGGACTAAATTATTGTACCAGATGTAAGAGATTTACGATAAAGTATCTTGAAGAAGGCTCGCATGAGCGGATTCTCAATCCACCCGGGAAGTACCAAGATGTATCAAGATTTGAAAGCAATGTTCTGGTTGCTGTAAATGAAGAATTATGTGGCATTGCATGTATCCAAGTGTTTAACTTGTTAGAAAGTTAAAATTGAGCATCAAAGACCGTCAGGAACCCTTCAGCCTTTAGAGATTCCACAGTGGAAGTGGGAGGGTATTGCAATGGATTTTATGTTGGGCTTACCTAGAACTCGTATGGGTTATGACACCATTTGGGTGGTTGTGGACCGACTGACCAAGTCGGCTCACTTTCTCCCCATTCGGATAAGTTGCACGATGGAGGAGTTAGCACAGCTATACATTAAGGAAATTGTGAGATTACACGACGTACCTTCCACCATTATATCCGACAGGGATCCTCGATTTACATCAAGGTTTTGGGGAGCCTTTCAGCGAGCATTTGTCACTCAATTGAGCCTAAGCACTGCATATCATCCTCAGACGGATAGGTAGTCAGAAAGAACCATCCAAACTTTGGAGGATATGCTGAGAGCTTGTGTTTTAGACCAGCCGACGAGCTGGGATCAGTATATGCCACTAGTGGAGTTTGCTTATAACAATGGCTACCATACGAGCATCGGAATGGCTCCGTATGAAGCTCTGTATGGTAGGAAATGTCAATCTCTACTATGTTGATATGAAGCCGTAGAAAGGAGCGTGTTAGGGCCTGAGATGATAGCTGAGACTACAAAACAGATAAAGAAGATCCGTAGCCGAATGCTTATGGCTCAAAGTTGTCAAAAGAACTATGCTAATCAGAGGCGGAAGCCTTTGGAGTTTGAGGAAGGAGAACATGTGTTTCTAAAGGTTACTCCAACCACCGGAGAGGGAAGAGCCATTAAGACGAAGAAACTGAATCCTCGTTACATTGGAACATTTGAGATCCTGAAGAGAATTGGACCAGTGGCTTATAGGATCGCCCTACCGCCACATTTTTCGAATTTGCACGATGTGTTTCACGTGTCGCAGCTTCGGAAGTATACTCCTGACGCAAGCCATGTCCAGGAATCGGAATCGGTTCAAATAAAAGAAGATCTGACTCTTCCAGTGACCCCAGTTAGGATTGATGACACCAGAATCAAGCGTTTAGGCGGAAGAAAAGTATAATTGGTGAAAGTAGCTTAGAGTCGAGCCGGTATTGAAGAGCATACTTGGGAGCTCGAATCGGACATGCGGAAGGACTACTCACACCTCTTTTCAGGTAACTGAATCTGAATTTTGAGGACAAAATTTTTAATTAGGTGGGTAGGATGTAAACTCTACTAAATTAGTAAATAATTAGTCAATAAATTAAATTTTAATAAAGGATATTAAAAATGTGAATATTATGTTAAAATTGGATAGAGCTCATTAAAACGAGAATTTTGACACTAATTTCAAAGAATTTGACCCGAGATCAGACCAAACGAGCTGAACCGGGCCCAAAATGGGCCCAAGGCCCAAACCCTTTAGCCTAAGTGACATTAATGACATGCCTCTCTCCTTCCCCATTCAGCCAAGAATGCTGAAACAAGCTAAGGGGAAGAGATGAGAGGGTTCCAACCCTAACCTCTACATCAATCCACCATAACTTCTTCATCCCAGTTCCGATCGCCGCACCATTTGCAGCCACGCATCGAATGCATCGAGCTCTATGAATCCCGATATTCAATTTTGGAAGGAATCCTCAGTTTCTATATCAGCCTCGTATTCTCTTGGATTTTCAAAAATTGAGGTTTTGGTTATTAAAATTTGGTGTCTTGATGTTTAGGCTCAAACTAGCTTGAGGAGCTTGTGTGTCCTTGTTTAATCAAGACATATATAAGGTGAGAACTCTCAAAATTCTACAAATACTAGCTTATGTGGGTTTGGGTATTGAATTTGGGTGTGAACTATGTGAATTAGTCTTGTATAAGTGTATATTGAATTTTATTGAGCACATTCAAGGCTTGGTGGAGTTTGGGAAGCCTTGCCTTGAAGATTTTGAACCTCGAGGGTTGCTTTGGGTTCCTTTGTGGTGTCTCGGAGAATACGTGAAAATCGGCCAAGGTATGGTTTATGTTTTGTGTATTTAATATATAATGTTCTGTGAAATCTTAGGCTAGAGGACCATAAGATAGGTTGGAATGATTAAGCATATTGAATGTTAGGGTTTGTGATAAGGGTTAATGACATGGATTGAGTATGTGTTGGTGGTTGTGATTATGTTGGAATCTGAATGCTAGAATGGTATTTGATTAATGATGGGTTTGTTGGTAAGGATGTTTGTGCATAATTGGTGAATTGTTTATAGTTTTGTTATTTAAAGTAGGAATTTGGGAGCAAAATTGTATAATATTGATGCTTGATGGATGACAGCAGGTTGTAGTATTATGTTATTGTGATATTGCATGTTTTAGGACTGATGTTAATTATGGAATGGTTAATATTTAAATGGTGAATCAATAAAATAGAGGTTGGAAGGTTTTTGTTAAAAATTGTTTTTTAGACAAATTCGGCGAGCTATAATTTGGCTTCCGGACCCCGAAATGATTTCAAACTTATTTTATACAAAAATTAGGTCATGAAGTTTATGCCGTTCGAGGAACGAAGGAAAAATGATTTAAAATGAAAAAATTATGCGCGTCGGAAGTTTGAGATTAAAAACTGAAATTCTGCAGCTTTTGACACTTTGTAAAATTTTTGGAAACACGTACGCCCACGCATACACGTGGCATGAAAATTTTGTGCACGCATACACCCCATTCACGGACTGTCGCCACTGCCTCCTCCCCATGCGTACACGAGAAAGCATCTGCGTATGCATAATGGGCCAGGATGCATGTCCACGCGTACGCGTGACATGGGGTGCTTGCGTACGCGAAACGTCCATGCGCGACTGGGTACTTCTTTTAGGTGCCCACGCGTACGCGTAATGAGGGAATGCATACTCATAATGTTCTATCTGCACGCGTATGCATTGTAAATCATGTTGCTTGTATGCGAAGTTTGTATTCGTAGGTTTTGATGAATGACAAACCAACAAACGACATGAAAGACAAACCAACAAACAACTTGAATGAACAAGCATGTTGAAAGATCAACCAACATTCAACGTTGAGGAATGAAGAGTTGAAAGCAACACAACAACAACATGCATGACTTCCCTGTTTTCAGCAAAGCTGTTTTATGTTTTAAAAGCTCAATTTTGAACCTCTAAACCTCTATTTTCATCCCTTTTAGCCTCAAAATCATAGTATTAGCTCTAGTAGTAAGATGGAGATAGGAAATTAAGGTAACTTGAGGACGAAGTGAAGTGGAAAAATGATGAAGTGAATATGGAAAAGAGTATGTCGGAGTATATATGATACCATGGTTCATATGTTATGCCTATGCAAAGTTTACATTGATTATGAAAATGATTTGGCTTATATATATTCAATTGATCTTATATACGAGTTTCTCTGGGTAAAGTACCGTGACTTGCCACCACGTGTACCAAGTTGAGACTCGTTACTCTGTTGACTCTACGATGTAAGTGTGACCGGGCACTTATAAATTCTCGGGAATATTGATCCCCATTGAGCAATTTTATATACTTGAGAAAAGCTATGCATAGACTCTTGGGGATGTGCATTGGAGGACAGTCCAAGGGTTTCGGACTTGTCGGGCTGGCTTGATAGTCGACAGATGAGCCTCATCAGCCATAGGATAGGCATACATCATGTGCATTTTGTTTGTTTGTTTGCTATGCCTTATTTGGGAATGCCTAACTGAATATATTATGTTAATTGTAATAATTTCTACTTGCACTACTTGTCTCTTACCTATGCTTGCAATTGTCTATTTGTCTGTCATTGCAAATTCACTAGAGATGGAGAAACAGAGGAAAGGTGGACAGGTTGAGTGTTAAGATTACGTTTATGTTGAGTTAGAATTCCCTGTATACCTACCCTCTGTTATGGTTTCTGTTTAATACTTTTAAGCTTTTCAATCTGAGTGTCGGTGTTTTAAGATTGCCTCTGGAATTCCCAGGACCTTATATATTATATGCGTGGCACCTTTACCATGCTGAGAACCTCCGGTTCTCACCCCATACTGTGTTGTTATTTTCAGATGCAGGTCGAGAGGCACCTCGCTAGGCGTCTGGACTTTTGAAGCTGAGTGGTTTCTATGTTCTTTTGTTGTATAGTTTATGTATATATGTACTTAACTTTCTCTTCGAATAACTTGTTTATTTTGCTCCTCTTAGAGGTTTAAGGAGAGCTAGGATTTTGTCAATGTAGTTTGGGTATTTGGGATATGTATATATGTATGTGTATATTCTCCGGTCAACCTTGGCTTCGCAGGCTGAGTTAGGAGCTAGTTATTTTGTATCCTTGACTCTCTAATCTCACTTTCTGTTTATTTATACTCATATGACATTAGATTGCTTAGCACGCAAGTAATCTTGTTTTTTAAGCGTTGCGCTTTTTATTTTCACGGTTTTGTTTTACCTGATTTCCAAGGCTCCTCGTATATTACTCTTTTTCCAATACTAACATGTATATATTTTATGATTAAAAGTCATAATACCACATTACCTCTAATTTACGGCTTAAGGGTAAAGATTTGTGTGGTAGGATGTTACATTAACTGTATCAGAGCAGTTCGTTCCTATAGAGCCTGAAAGACGGACTGATTGTGCTTCTGTGCATTCTCTGTATATGTGTTTATGTGCTATTAGGATATCTAAATATATTTTATATTTAATTTATTTAAAGTTTAATTATTCTATTAGTCCTGTAGTTTCACCAAATTTTTAATTAGGTCCCTATACTTTTTTTCCTTTCAATTGAGTTCCTATACTGCTTTAATTTTGTAATTAAGTTCTTCTTAATGTAAAAAATATTAGAATTAACTGAATATTTCTTCGCTAATTGAAGGTATTTATAATTAAAAACATAATTAAATTTTTGACCGCATGTATTTTGGTAAAAATATTATGTTAATTTTAACATTTTTAATATAAATAGGACTTAATTACAAAATTAAAAGCAGTGTAGGGACCCAATTGAAAAAAAATATTGGAACCTAATTAAAAATTTAGTGAAATTATAGAGACTAATAGAGTAATTAAACCTCTCATAAACCCTAATCTCTGGTAGGTATTTGGTACGCGAAATCGTGATTATTCGTTCCCTGGCTATAGTGCCAAAAATTTGGTGTGGGAGAACTTGAATTCAAGACTTCTTCACAATTCTGTGTAACTGACCAGCAAGTGCATTAGGTCATCCAAGTAATACCTTACGTGAGTAAGGGTCGATCCCACGGAGATTGTCGGCTTGAAGCAAACTATGGTTATCCTTGTAAATCTCAGTCAGACAAATTCAAATGGTTATGAGGTTTTGATAATTAAAATATAAATAAAATATAAAATAAGATAAAGTTACTTATGTAATTCATTGGTGGAAATTTCAGATAAGTGTCTGGAGATGCTTTGTTGCTTCAGAACCTCTGCTTTCCTACTGCCTTCTTCCAACCATGCGTTACCTCCTTCCTTGGCAAGTTGTATGATCCTCTCGGATGAAAACAAATCCATATGCGCTGTCACTGCACGGCTAATCATCTGTCAATTCCCGCTAGCGTCGGAATAGGACCATTGTCCTTTTGCACACTGTCACTGTGCCCAACATTTGCAAGTTTGAAGCTCGTCACAGTCATCCCTTCCCAGATCCTACTCGGAATACCACAGACAAGGTTTAGACTTTCCGGATCTCATGGTTCTAGCCTATACCATGAAGATACTAATCTCACGGACTCAGTCTGTGTATTAGATATCCAAGAGAGTACACTCCAGCTGTCGTCCAATGACTACGTTGAACATCATGTAGATCGCTTTGTGGTTGTCAGGCACGCGATATTGGCTAAGCGAGTAACGAAGATTGGGTGATTGTCACAGGTCACCCCTTCATTCTGACTTAACTGAATTAAGAACAAGAGTATATCTTGGAGAAGAAGTAGGCGTGAATTGAAAGAAAAATAGTAGTAATTGTATTAATTCATGAAGAACAGCAGAGCTCCACACCTTAATCTATGGGGTGTAGAAATTCCACCGTAGAAAATACATAAGTGAAAAAGGTCTAGGCATGGCCGTGAGGCCAGCCTCCATCGTGTACAATGGTCTCTCAGATCAAAGTGATCCAAAGATAAAAGCTCTCAAATAAATCTCTAAAAGTAGTTTTTATACTAAACTAGTAACCTAGGGTTATAGAAAATGAGTAACTAAGTGAAGATAGTACAGAAATTCACTTCTGGGGCCCACTTCGTATGTGCTTGGACTGAGCAATGAAGTTTTTTCGTGCATAGACTGTTCCTGGAGTTAAACGCTAGCTTTGGTGCCAGTTTGGGCGTTTAACTCCAATTCTGGTGCCATTTTGGGCGTTTTACGTCAAGATATTTTAGGCTGTCTTTGGACGCCAGTTTGGGCCATCAAATCTCAGGCAAAGTATGAATTATTATATATTGCTGGAAAGCCCAAGATGTCTAATTTCTAACGCAATTGAGAGTGCGCCAATTGGGCTTCTGTAGCTCCATAAAATCCACTTCGAGTGTAGGGAGGTCAGAATCCAACAGCATCTGCAGTCCTTTTTTAGCCTCTAAATCAGAGTTTTGCTCAAGTCCCTCAATTTCAGCCAGAAAATACCTGAAATCATAAAAAAACACACAAACTCATAGTAAAGTCCAAAAATGTGATTTTTGAATAAAAACTAATAAAAATATAATAAAAAGTAATTAAATCATACTAAAAACTATGTAAAAACAATGCCAAAAAGGGTATAAATTATCCGCTCATCACAACACCAAACTTAAATTGTTGCTTGTCCCCAAGTAACTGAAAACAAAATAGGATAAAAAGAAGAAAATATACAATGAATTCCAAACTTATCAATGAAGATTAGCTTCAATTAGATGAGCAGGACTTGTAGCCTTTTTGCTTCTGAACAGTTTTGGCGTCTCACTTTATTCTTTGAAGTTCAGAATGATTGGCATCTATAGGAACTCAGAATTCAGATAGTGTTATTGATTCTCTTAGTTCAGTATGTTAATTCTTGAACACTGCTACTTTATGAGTCTTGGCCGTGACCCTAAGCATTTTGTTTTCTAGTATTACCACCGGATACATAAATGCCACAGACACATAACTGGGTGAACCTTTTCAGATTGTGACTCAGCTTTGCTAGAGTCCCCAGTTAGAGGTGTCCAGAGATCTTAAGCACACTCTTTTTGCTTTGGACCATGACTTTAACCGCTCAGTCTCAAGCTTTCCTTTGACACCTTCACGCCACAAGCACATGGTTAGAGACAACTTAGTTTAGCCGCTTAGGCCAAGATTTTATTCCTATGGACCCTCCTATCCATTAATGCTCAAAGCCTTGGATCCTTTTTACCCTTGCCTTTTGGTTTAACAGGTTATTGGCTTTTTCTGCTTGCTTTTTCTTTTTTCTTTCTTTTTTCTTTTTCTTTTTCTTGCTTCAAGAATTAATTTTATAATGTTTCAGATTATCAAATAACATTTCTTCTTTTTCATTATTCTTTCAAGAGCCAACAATTTTAACATTCATAAACAACAAATTAAAAAATATGCACTGTTCAAGCATTCATTCAGAAAACAAAAGGTATTGCCACCACATCAAAATAATTAAACTAATTTCAAGATAGAATTCGAAACCATGCACTTCTTGTTCTTTTGCAATTAAAAATATTTTTCATTTAAGAAAGGTGAAGGATTCATAGGACATTCATAGCTTTAAGACATAGACACTAGACACTAATGATCATGTAGTAAAGACACAAACATAGACAAAACATAAAGCATAATTTTCGAAAAATAGAAAAATAAGAAAAAGGAAATTAAAGAACGGGTCCACCTTAGTGATGACGGCTAGTTCTTCCTCTTGAGGATCTTATGGAGTGCTTGATCTCCTCTATGTCTCTTTCTTGCCTTTGTTGCTCCTCCCTCATGGCTCTTTGGTCCTCTCTGATTTCATGGAGGATGGTGGAGTGCTCTTGGTGCTCCATCCTTAGTTGTCCCATGTTGGAACTTAATTCTCCCAGGGAGGTGTTGATTTGCTCCTAATAGTTTTGTGGAGGAAAATGCATCCCTGAGGCATCTCAGAGATTCCATGATGAGGAATTTCCTCATGCTCTTGTTGAGGTCCATGAGTGGGCTCTCTTGTTCGCTCCATCCTTTTCTTAGTGATGGGCTTGTCCTCTTCAATGAGGATGTCTTCCTCTATGACAATTCCAGCTGAATTATATAGGTGACAAATGAGATGAGGGAAGGCTAACCTTGCCAAAGTAGAAGACTTGTCCGCCACCTTGTAGAGTTCTAGGAATATAATCTCATGAACTTCTACTTCCTCTCCATTCATGATACTATGGATCATGCTAGCCCGATCTATTGTAACTTCAGACCAGTTGCTAGTAGGAATTATAGAGCGTTGGATAAACTCCAACTATCCCCTAGCCACTGGTTTGAGGTCAAGCCTTCTTAGTTGAACCGGCTTGCCTCTTGAGTCCAACCTAAGGACTTGGTCCAACCTTTGATCAAAGTTGACCCTTCTAGTGAAAGCGTGAGGATCTCCTTGCATCATTGGCAAGTTGAATGCTAACCTCACATTTTCCGGATTAAAATCTAAGTATTTCTCCCGAACCATTGTGAGCCAATTCTTTGGGTTCGGGTTCACACTTTGGTCATGGTTCTTAGTGATCCATGCATTGGCATAGAACTCTTGAACCATTAAGATCCCGACTTGTTGAATGGGGTTGGTGAGAATTTCCCAACTTCTTCTTCGAACTTCATGTCGGATCTCCGGATATTCACTCTTTTTGAGCTTGAAGGGAACCTCGGGGATCACCTTTTTCTTGGCCACAACTTCATAGAAGTGGTCTTGATGGACCTTTGAGATGAATCTCTCCATCTTCCCTGACTCAGAGGTGGAAGCAATTGTCTTCCCTTTCCTCTTTCTAGAGGTTTCTCTGGCCTTAGGTGCCATTAGTGGTTATGGAAAATAAAAAGCTTTACACCAAACTTAGAATGGTTGCTCGTCCTCGAGCAAAAGAAGAAAGAAGGGAGTAGAAGAAGAAGAAATGGAGGAGATGGAGGGGGTGTGAAGGTTCGGCCAAGGGGGGAAGTATTGTATGAGAAGTGTGAAATTGAAGGGAGTGAGGAGGGGTATTTATAGGGTAAAGGAGATATGGTAGTTGGCCAAGTGTGGGTGGGTTTGGGAGGAAAATGGTTTGAATTTGAATGGTGGGGTAGGTGGAGTTTAATGATGGATGGATGTGAGTGGTGAAGAGAATATGGGGAAGAGGGTAGGATTTGATAGGTGAGGGGTGTTTGGGGAAGAGTGTTATGGAAAGGTGTGAAGAGGAGAGAATAAGAAGTGGGGTAGGTAGGATCCTGTGGGGTCCACAGATCCTGAGGTGTCAAGGAATTCGAGTCCCTACATCATTCTGGCGTTCAAACGCCCATTCTGTGCCAATCTTGGCATTTAATGCCAGCTCTGCTACCTTTCTTGGTGTTAAACGCCAGTCTGCTACCAATTTCTGGCGTTAAAGGCCAGCCAGATGCCCATTTTTGCCGTTTAACGCCAGCCAGATGCCAGACAGCCCTTTCTGGCGTTAAACGCTAGAGTGCTGCCTATTCTGGTGTTTAACGCCCAGAATGCTGCCAGGCTGGGCATTAAACGCCCATTCTGCTATCCTTACTGGCGTTTAAACGCCAGTAAGTCTGTCCTCTAGGATGTGCTATTTTTAATGCTGTTTTTCATTCTATTTTTGATTTTTCAGTTGTTTTGTGACTTCACATGATCATCAACCTAAAGAAAACATAAAATAACAAAGGAAAACAAATACATATAATTAAATAACATTGGGTTGCCTCCCAACAAGCGCTTCTTTAATGTCAATAGCTTGACAGTGAAGCTCTTAGAGAGCTTCACAGAGACTCAGAGCTTAATGATGGCCTCCCAACACCAAACTTAGAAGTTGAGTGTGGGGGCTCTGTTTGACTCTCTATTGAGAGAAGCTTTTCATGCTTTCTCTCCATGGTTACAGAAGAAGATCCTTGAGCCTTAAACACAAGGTAGTCCTCATTCAACCTTCACCAAGACATCCTCTACAAGTCCATAAGCCTGTTTCCTTGAATTGTCTGCCATCTCTAGTGAGATTTTTGTAGCTTTCACCTCAAAGATCCCTAGTTTCTCCATTACAGAGAGGGGCATGAGGTTTATCCCTGACCCCAAGGTCACACAGAGCCTTCTCAAAGATCATGGTGCCTATGGTACAAGGTATTAAGAACTTTCCAGGATCCTGTTTCTCCTAAGGTAATTTCAGTTGAACCAGATCATTTAGTTCATTGATGAGCAATGAGGGTTCATCCTCCCATGTCTCATTACCAATTAACTTGGCATTCAGCTTCATGATTGCTCCCAGATATTGAGCAACTTACTCTTCAATAATATCTTCATCCTCTTCAGAGAAAGAATGCTCATCAGAGCTCATGAATGGCAATAGTAAGTTCTGTGGAATCTCTATGGTCTCTGTATGAGCCTCGGATTCCTTTGGTTCCTCATTAGGGAATTCCTTGGAGGCCAGTGGACGTCCGTTGAGGTCTTCCTCATTGGAAATCACTGCCTTTTCTTCCTCTCCAGGTTCGGCCATGTTGGTTATATTTATGGCCTTGCACTCTCTTTTTGGATTCTCTTCTGTATTGCTTGGGAGAGTACTAGGAGGGAGTTTAGTAACTCTTTTATTCAGCTGACCCACTTGTGCCTCCAAATTTCCAATGGAGGACCTTGCTTCAGTCATGAAACTGAGAGTGGTCTTAGATAGATCAGAGACTACAGTTGCTAAGTCAGAGTGGCTCTGCTTAGAATTCTCTGTCTGTTGCTGAGAAGATGATGGAAAAGGTTTGCTATTGCCAAACCTATTTCTCCCACCATTATTGTTACTGGAGCCTTGATTAGGCTTCTGTTGATCCTTCCATGAGAAATTTGGATGATTTCTCCATGAAGGATTATAGGTGTTTCCATAGGATTCTCCCATGTAATTCACCTCTGCCATTGCAGCATTCTCAGGGTCATAGGCTTCTTCTTCAGAGGAAGCCTCCTTAGTACTGCCTGATGCAACTTGTATTCCAGACAAACTCTGAGAAATCATATTGACTTGCTGAGTCAATATTTTGTTCTGAGCCAATATTGCATTCAGAGTATCAATCTCAAGAACTCCTTTCTTCTGAGTTGTCCCATTATTCACAGGATTCCTTTTAGAAGTGTACATGAACTGGTTATTTGTAACCATTTCAATGAGTTCCTGGGCTTCTGCAAGCATCTTCTTCAGATGAAGAGATCCTTCAGCAGAGTGATTGGTGCACGAAATTGTGATCATCAATGGCGCCAACAGCTTGGTATGCACAATTGTAATCTCAACTCTTTATCACAACTCTGCACAACTAACCAGCAAGTGCACTGGGTCGTCCAAGTAATAAACCTTATGTGAGTAAGGGTCGATCCCACGGAGATTGTCGGCTTGAAGCAAGCTATGGTCATCTTGTAAATCTCAGTCAGGCAGATTCAAATGGTTATGGAGAATTGATAATTAAAAGATGAATAAAACATAAAATAAAGATAGAGATACTTATGTGATTCATTGGTAGGAATTTCAGATAAGCGTATGAAGATGCTTTGTTCCTTCTGAACCTCTGCTTTCCTATTGCCTTCTTCCAATCATTCATACTCCTTTCCATGGCAAGCTTTATGTTGGGCATCACCATTGTCAATGGCCACTTCCCGTCCTCTCAGTGAAAATGTTCCAAATGCGCTATCACCGCACGACTAATCATCTGTCGGTTCTCGATAATGTTGGAATAGGATCTATTGATCCTTTTGCGTCTGTCACTACGCCCAACACTCGCGAGTTTGAAGCTCGTCACAATCATCCCTTCTCAGATCCTACACAAAATACCACAGACAAGGTTTAGACTTTCCGGATCTCAGGAATGGCCGCCAATAATTCTAGCCTATACCACGAAGGTTCTAATCTTAGATTAGAAACCCAAGAAATACACATTCAAGCTTGATTGCATGTAGAACGGAAGTGGTTGTCAGGCACGCGTTCATAGGTGTGAATGGTGATGAGTGTCATGGATCATCACATTCATCATGTTAAAGAACGAATGGATATCTTAGAACAGAAATAGGCTTGAGTTGAATATAAAAGCAATAGTACTTTGCATTAATTCATGAGGAACAGCAGAGCTCCACACCTTAATCTATGGTGTGTAGAAACTCTACCATTGAAAATACATAAGTGAAAATAGTCTAAGCATGGCCGAATGGCCAGCCTCAAAGGTCTAAGGACTTAACGTCCAAAGATCCTCCCAATACAATAGTAAAAGGTCCTATTTGTAGAAAACTAGTAACCTAGGGTTTATAGAAATGAGTAAATGATGCAGAATCCACTTCCGGGCCCACTTGGTGTGTGCTTGGGCTGAGTATTGAAGCTTTCATGTGTAGATACTTTTCTTGGAGTTAAACGCCAGCTTTTGTGCCAGTTTGGGCGTTTAACTCCAGCTTTTATGCCAGTTCTGGCGTTTTGACGCCAAAATTTCTATGCTAACTTGGAATGCTAGTTTGGGCCATAAAATCTCAGGCAAAGTATGGATTATTATAAATTACTGGAAAGCCCAAGATGTCTACTTTCCAACGCAATTAAGAGCGCGCCAATTGGGCTTCTGTAGCTCCAGAAAATTCACTTCGAGTGTAGGGAGGTCAGAATCCAACAGCATCTGTAGTCCTTTTTCAGCCTCTGAATAAGATTTTTGCTCAGGTCCCTCAATTTCATCCAGAAAATACCTGAAATCACAGAAAACATGCAAACTCATAGTAAAGTCCAGAAATATTATTTTTATTTAAAAACTAATAAAAACATAATAAAAACTAACTAAAACATACTAAAAACAAACTAAAAACAATGCCAAAAAGCGTATAAATTATCCGCTCATCACAACACCAAACTTAAATTGTTGCTTGTCCCCAAGCAACTGAAAATCAAATAGGATAAAAAGAATAGAATATACAATGAATCCCAAAAACATCTATGAAGATCAGTCTTAATTAGATGAGTGGGGCTTTTAGCTTTTTGCTTCTGAACAGTTTTGGCATCTCACTTTATCCTTTGAAGTTCAGAATAATTGGCATCTATAGGAACTCAGGATTTAGATAGTGTTATTGATTCTCCTAGTTCAATATGTTGATTCTTGAACACAGCTACTTTATGAGTCTTGGCCGTGACTCTAAGCATTTTGTTTTCCATTATTACCACCGGATACATAAATGCCACAGACACATAACTGGGTGAACCTTTTCAGATTGTGACTCAGCTTTGCTAGAGTCCCCAATTAGAGGTGTCCAGAGCTCTTAAGCACACTCTTTTTGCTTTGGACCACGACTTTAACCGCTCAGTCTCAAGCTTTCACTTGACACCTTCACGCTACAAGCACATAGTTAGGGACAGCTTGGTTTAGCCGCTTAGGCCAGGATTTTATTCCTGTGGGCCCTCCTATCCACTGATGCTCAAAGCCTTGGATCGTTTTTATTTTACCCTTGCCTTTTGGTTTAAAGGGCTATTGGCTTTTTCTGCTTGCTTTTTCTTTTTCTTTTTTTCTTTTTTTTTCGCCTCTTTTTTTTTGCATATATTTTTTTTGCAAGCTTTTCATTGCTTTTTCTTGCTTCAAGAATCATTTTTATGATTTTTTAGATTATCAATAACATTTCTCCTTTTCCATTATTCTTTCAAGAGCCAACAATTTTAACATTTATAAACAACAAATTCAAAAATATGCACTGTTCAAGCATTCATTCAGAAGAACAAAAAGTATTGCCACCACATCAAAATAATTAAACTATTTTAAAATTCAAAATTCATGTACTTCTTTTTCTTTTTCCAATTAAAAACATTTTTCATTTAAGAAAGGTGATGGATTCATAGGACATTCATAACTTTAAGACATAGACTCTGAGACACTAATGATCATGTAATAAAGACACAAACATAGATAAAATAAAGCATAAAAATTCGAAAAACAGAAAAATAAGGAACAAGGAAATTAAAGAACGGGTCCACCTTAGTGATGGCGACTAGTTCTTCCTCTTAAAGATCTTATGGAGTGCTTGAGCTCCTCAATGTCTCTTCCTTGCCTTTGTTGCTCCTCTCTCATGACTCTTTGATCTTCTCTAATTTCATGAAGGAGGATGGAATGCTCTTGGTGCTCCACCCTTAGATGTCCTATATTGGAACTTAATTCTCCTAGGGAGGTGTTAATTTGCTCCCAATAGTTTTGTGGAGGAAAATGCATCCCTTGAGGCCTCTCAGGGATTTCATGATGAGGAATTTCCTCATGTTCTTGTCCATGAGTGAGATCTCTTGTTTGCTCCATCCTTTTCTTAGTAATGGGCTTGTCCTCATTAATGAGGATGTCTTCCTCTATGTCAATTCCAGTTGAATTACAGAGATGACAAATGAGATGAGGGAAGGCTACCCTTGCCAAAGTAGAATACTTGTCCGTCACCTTGTAGAGTTTTAGGGATATAACCTCATGAACCTCTACTTCCTCTCCAATCATGATGCTATGGATCATGATAGCCCAGTCTATAGTAACTTCAGACCGGTTGCTAGTGGGAATGATTGAGCGTTGGATGAACTCCAACCATCCCCTAGCCACGGGCTTGAGGTCATGCCTTCTTAGTTGAACCGGCTTCCCTTTTGAATCTTTCTTCCATTGAGCGCCCTCTTCACAAATGTCTATGAGGACTTGGTCCAACCTTTGATCAAAGTTGACCCTTCTAGTGTAGGGGCATGCATCTCCTTGCATCATTGGCAAGTTGAATGCCAACCTTACATTTTTCGGACTGAAATCTAAGTATTTTCCCCGAACCATTGTAAGCCAATTCTTTGGGTCCGGGTTCACACTTTGATCATGGTTCTTGGTGATCCATGCATAGGCATAGAACTCTTGAACCATTAAGATTCCGACTTGTTGAATGGGGTTGGTGAGAACTTCCCAACCTCTTCTTCGAATCTCATGTCGGATCTTTGGATATTCACCCTTTTTGAGCTTGAAAGGGACCTCGGGAATCACTTTCTTCTTGGCCACAACTTTATAGAAGTGGTCTTGATGCACCTTTGAGATGAATCTCTCCATCTCCCATGACTCGGAGGCAGAAGCTTTTGCCTTCCCTTTCCTCTTTCTACAGTTTCTCCGGCCTTAGGTACCATAAATGGTTATGGAAAAACAAAAAGCTTTAGCTTTTACCAAACCAAACTTAGAAGGTTTGCTTGTCCCCGAGCAAAAGGAAGAAAAAAGAGAGTAGAGGAAGAAGAAATAGAGGAGATGGAGGGGGGTAGTATTTCGGCCAAGGGGGTGAAGTAGTGTTTAAGATGTGTGAAAATAAAGGAGTGAAGATGGGTTTATATAGGAGTGGAGAGAGGGGCTTGGGTTCGGCCATGTATGGGTGGGTTTGGGAGGGAAAGTGGTTTGAATTTGAATGGTGAGGTAGGTGGGGTTTTATGATGGATGGATGTGGATTGGTGAAGAGTTTATGGAGAAGAGGGTGGGATTTGATAGGTGAGGGGTTTTTGGGAAAGAGGTATTGAGTTGATTGGTGAAGGATATTTGGAGAAAGGCATTATGGAAATGTGTGAAGAAGAGAGAGAGTGAGTTGAGGTTGGTGGGGATCCTGTGGGGTCCACAGATCCTGAGGTGTCAAGAATTTCTCATCCCTGCACCAATTAGGCGTGTAAAACGTCTTCTGCTGCCAATCCTGGCGTTTAATGCTAGCTTCTTGCCCTTTTCTGGCATTAAACGCCAGTCTGGTGCCCTTACTGGCGTTTAAACGCCAGTAGGCTTCTCTTCCAGGGTGTGCTGTTTTTCATTCTGTTTTTTAGTTTGTTTTTGCTTTTTCAATTATTTTTGTGACTTCACATGATCATCAACCTATAGAAAACATAAAATAACAATGGAAAATAGAAATTTAACATAGATAAGTAAAATTGGATTGCCTCCCAACAAGCGCTTCTTTAATCTCAATAGCTTGACAGTGGGCTCTCATGGAGCCTCACAGATACTCAGAGCATGATGATGGCCTCTCAACACCAAACTTAGAGTTTGGTTGTGGCCTCCCAATACCAAACTTAGAGTTTGAATATGGGGATTTTGTTTGACTCTGCATTGAGAGAAGCTTTTCATGCTTCCTCTCTATGGTTACAGAGGGAGATCCTTAAGCTTTAAACACAAGGGAGTCCTCATTCACTTGAAGGACCAATTCTCCTCTATCAACATCAATCACAGCTCTTGCTGTGGCTAGGAAGGGTCTACCAAGGATGATGGATTCATCCATACACTTCCCAGTGTCTAGGATTATGAAATCAGTAGGGATGTAGTGGCCTTCAACCTTTACCAAGACATCCTCTACAAGTCCATAAGCCTGTTTTCTTGAATTGTCTGCCATCTCTAGTGAGATTCTTGTAGCTTGTACCTCAAGGATTCCTAGCTTCTCCATTACAGAGAGAGGCATGATGTTTATGCTTGACCTAGGTCACACAGAGCCTTCTCAAGGGTCATGGTGCCTATGGTACAAGGTATTGAGAACTTTCCAGGATCCTGTCTCTTCAGAGGTAACTTCTGCCTAGTCAGGTCATCCAGTTCTTTGGGAAGCAAGGAGGGTTCATCCTCCCAAGTCTCATTACCAAATAGCTTGGCATTTAGCTTCGTGATTGCTCCAAGGTACTTAGCAACTTATTCTTCAGTAACATCTTCATCCTCTTCAGAGGAAGAATACTCATCAGAGCTCATGAATGGCAAAAGTAAATTCAATGGAATCTCTATGGTCAATGTGTGAGCCTCAGATTCCCATGGTTTCTCATTAGGGAACTCCTTGGAGGCCAGTGGACGTCCATTGAGGTCTTCCTCAGTGGAGATCACTGCCTCTTCCTCCTCTCCAGGCTCGGCCGTATGGGTTATGTTAATGGCCTTGCACTCTCCTTTTAGATTCTCTTCTGTATTGCTTGGAAGAGTACTAGGAGGGAGTTCAGTAACTTTCTTACTCAGCTGACCCACTTGTGCCTCCAAATTTCTAATGGAGGACCTTGTTTCAGTCATGAAACTTTGAGTGGTTTTAATTAAATCAGAGACTACAGTTGCTAATTCAGAGTGGTTCTGCTTGGAATTCTCTGTTTGTTGCTGAGAAGATGATGGAAAAAGTTTGCCATTGCTAAACCTATTTCTTCCACCATTATTGTTGTTGAAGCCTTGTTGAGGCCTCTATTGATCCTTCCATGAGAGGTTTGGATGATTTCTCCGTGAAGGATTATAGGTGCTTCCATAGGGTTCTCCCAGGTAATTCACCTCTTCCATTGCTGGGTTCTCAGGATCATAAGCTTCTTCTTCAGATGAAGCTTCTTTGGTACTGCCTGTTGCTGCTTGCATTCCAGACAGACTCTGAAAAATCATATTGACTTGTTGAGTCAATATTTTGTTCTGAGCCAATATGGCATTCAGAGTATCAATCTCAGGAACTCCTTTCTTCTGATTTATCCCATTATTCACAGGATTCCTTTCAGAAGTGTACATGAATTGGTTATTTGCAGCCCTTTCAATGAGTTCCTGAGCTTCTGCAGGCGTCTTCTTCAGATGAAGAGATCCTCCAGCAGAGCTGTCCAATGACATCTTGGACAGTTTAGATAGACCATCATAGAAAATACCTATGATGCTCCATTCTGAAAGCATGTTTGAAGGTTTGGACTTCCTCTTTAAGCTTGCTCAATTTTTGAGGTGGAAAGAATTTTGCCAAGAAGGTATTGACTAGCTTTTCCCAAGAGTTCAGGCTTTCTTTAGGTTGTGAATCCAACCATGTTCTAGCTTTGTCTCTTACAGCAAAGGGAAAAATCATAAGTCTATAGACCTCGGGATCAACCCCATTAGTCTTGACAGTGTCACAGATTTGCAAGAATTCAGCTAAGAATTGATGAGGATCTTCTAATGGAAGTCCATGAAACTTGCAATTCTGTTGCATTAGAGAAACTAATTGAGGCTTAAGCTCAAAGTTGTTTGCTCCAATGGCAGGAATTGAGATGCTTCTCCCATAGAAGTCAGGAGTAGGTGCAGTAAAGTCACCAAGCACCTTCCTTGCATTGTTGGCATTGTTGTTGTTTTCGGCTGCCATGTCTTCTACTTGTTTAAAAAGTTCTGTTAGGTCCTCTACAGAGAGTTGTACTTTAGCTTCTCTGAGCTTTCTCTTCAAGGTTCTTTCAGGTTCAGGATCAGCTTCAACAAGAATTCCCTTATCCTTGCTCCTGCTCATATGAAAAGAGAGGAGAAGAAAATATGGAATCCTCTATGTCACAGTATAGAGATTCCTTGAGGTGTCAGAGGTAAAGAAGAATAGAAGGAGAAGGTAGAGAAGAAAGAATTCGAACTTATCAAGTGGGATAGAGTTCGAATTGTACATTGAGGAGGAGTGTTAGTCCATAAATAGAAGGATATGGGAAGAGGGGAAGAATTTTCGAAAATAAAGTAAAAAGATTTTGAAATAATTAAGAGCAATTTTGAAAATTTGGTAAATGATTTTCGAAAATTAAGATTGGGAAAGAAATTAAGTGATTTTTGAAAAAGATTTTGAAATTAGAAATCAAAAAGATATGATTGAAAATTAATTTTGAAAAAGATGTGATTGAAAAGACATGATTGAGAAGACATGATTGAGAATCAAATTTAAAAGAAGAAAGTTTTTAAAATTAAAGTTGATTACTTGACCAACAAGAAATTAAAAGATATGATTCTAGAATTAAAACTTTTGATCCTTTCTTAATAGGCAAGTAACAACTTGAAAATTTTGAATTAAATCACTAATTGTAGCAAGCATTTTCGAAAATAGTAATAAATAAAAAATTGAAAATAAATTGATTTTGAAAAGATATGATTGAAAAGATATGATTTGAAAAAGATTTGATTTTGAAAAATTATGAATATTTGAAAAAGATTTGAATTAAAAACAAAATCTTCCCTCTAGTGTCCTCTTGGCATTAAACGCCCAGAATGGTATCCATTCTGGCGTTTAACGCCCAAAATGCTACCTTTTTGGGCGTTTAACGCCCAGCCAGGTACCCTGGCTGGCGTTTAAACGCCAGTTTTCCTTCCTCACTGGGCGTTTTGAACGCCCAGCTTTTTCTCTGTAATTCCTCTGCTGCATGTTCTGAATCTTCAATTCT
Source organism: Arachis ipaensis (assembly GCF_000816755.2). Classification (NCBI taxonomy): domain Eukaryota; kingdom Viridiplantae; phylum Streptophyta; class Magnoliopsida; order Fabales; family Fabaceae; genus Arachis; species Arachis ipaensis. Next base: position 66,133,735 of record NC_029791.2, on the reverse strand, counting down.
CTGTATTATTGACTTGAAAAGACATGGTTGGAAAACTAAGATTAAACAAATAATGCATGCAGGACACCAAACTTAGAAGTTTGTATACTAAGTACTATAACAATTTGAAAATGCATATGAGAAACAACAAAAGAAACAAAACAAGACAATTTAAAGATCAGAGCAAGGAAATCATCAAGAACAACTTGAAGATCAATGAAGAACATAATGCATATATTCAAAAAATGCAAGAAGAATAAAGACATGCAATTAACACCAAACTTAAAAATTGACACTTGACTCAAACAAGAAACACAAAATATTTTTGGTTTTTATGACTTTATAATTTTTTTTGTGATTTTTCGAAAATTATATGGAAAGAAAGAAAAAGGACTTCAAAATTCTTAATGAGAATTCCAGGAATCATGCAATGTTAGTCTAAAACTCCGGTCCAGGAATTAGACATGGCTTACTAGCCAGCCAAGCTTTCAGTGAAAGCTTCGGTCCAAAACACTAGACATGGCCAATGGCCAGCCAAGCTTTAGCAAATTATTACGTTCAACAGCAAGATTGATAGAAATCAACAAGCCCTTGTGATGATAAGTTGAAAGCTCGGTCCAAAAGATTAGACATGGCTTCACAGTCAGTCAGACTTCAACAAATCATCATGAAACTCTAGAATTCATTCTTAAAAACTCTGAAGAATAGAATAGAAATTTTTTTTGTATTTTTGAAAATTTTTTTTGAAAATAAAAAGTAAAAAGCTTAAACATAAAATAAAATTACCTAATCTAAGCAACAAGATGAACCGTCAGTTGTCCAAACTCGAACAATCCCCGGCAACGGCGCCAAAAATTTGGCTGCACGGGGATTGTTTGTTCCCCGGCAACGGCGCCAAAAACTTAGTACATGAAATTGTGATCATCAATGGCGCCAACAGCTTGGTACGCACAATTTTAATCTCAACTCTTTATCACAACTCCGCACAACTAACCAGCAAGTGCACTAGGTCGTCCAAGTAATAACTTATGTGAGTAAGGGTCGATCCCACGGAGATTGTCGGCTTGAAGCAAGCTATGGTCATCTTGTAAATCTCAGTCAGGCGGATTCAAATGGTTATGGAGAATTGATAATTAAAAGATGAATAAAACATAAAATAAAGATAGAGATACTTATGTAATTCATTGGTAGGAATTTCAGATAAGCGTATAGAGATGCTTTGTTCCTTCTGAACCTCTGCTTTCCTATTGCCTTCATCCAATCATTCATACTCCTTTCCATGGCAAGCTTTATGTTGGGCATCACCGTTGTCAATGGCTACTTCCCGTCCTCTCAGTGAAAATGTTCCAAATGCGCTGTCACCGCACGGCTAATCATCTGTCGGTTCTCGATCATGTTGGAATAGGATCCATTGATCCTTTTGCGTCTATCACTATGCCCAACACTCGCGAGTTTGAAGCTCGTCATAGTCATCCCTTTCCAGATCCTACTTGGAATACCACAGACAAGGTTTGGACTTTTCGGATCTCAGGAATGGCCGCCAATAATTCTAGCTTATACCACGAAGGTTCTAATCTTAGATTAGAAACCCAAGAGATACACATTCAAGCTTGATTGCATGTAGAACGGAAGTGGTTGTCAGGCACGTGTTCATAGTTGAGAATGGTGATAAGTGTCATGGATCATCACATTCATCATGTTGAAGAACGTATGGATATCTTAGAACAGAAATAGGCTTGAGTTGAATAGAAAAATAATAGTACTTTGCATTAATTCATGAGGAACAGCAGAGCTCCACACCTTAATCTATGGTGTGTAGAAACTCCACCGTTGAAAATACATTAGTGAAAATAGTCTAAGCATGGCTGAATGGCCAGCCTCAAAGGTCTAAGGACTTAACGTCCAAAGATCCTCCCAATACAATAGTAAAAGGTCCTATTTGTAGAAAACTAGTAACCTAGGGTTTACAGAAATGAGTAAATGATGCAAAATCCACTTCTGGGCCCACTTGGTGTGTGCTTGGGCTGAATATTGAAGCTTTTACGTGTAGAGACTTTTCTTGGAGTTAAACACCAGCTTTTGTGCCAGTTTGGGTGTTTAACTCCAGCTTTTATGCCAGTTCTGATGTTTTGACGCCAGAATTTCTATGCTGACTTGGAACGCAGGTTTGGGCCATCAAATCTTGGGCAAAGTATGAACTACTATATATTGCTGGAAAGCCCAGGATGTCTACTTTCCATCTCAATTAAGAGCGCACCAATTGGGCTTCTGTAGCTCCAGAAAATTCACTTCAAGTGCAGGGAGGTCAGAATCCAACAGCATCTGCAGTTCTTTTTCAGCCTCTAAATCAGATTTTTGCTCAGGTCCCTCAATTTCAGCCAGAAAATACCTGAAATCACAGAAAAACACAAAAACTCATAGTAAAGTCCAGAAATGTGATTTTTATTTAAAAACTAATAAAAACATAATAAAAACTAACTAAAACATACTAAAAACATACTAAAAACAATGCCAAAAAGCGTATAAATTATCCGCTCATCAGTGGTCCAATGACATCTTGGATAATTCAGACAGACCATCATAGAATATACATATGATGCTCCATTCTGAAAACATGTCAGAAGGACACCTTCTGATCAATTGCTTGTATCTTTCCCAAGCTTCATAGATGGATTCACCTTCCTTCTGTCTGAAGGTTTGGACTTCCACTCTAAGCTACTCAATCTTTGAGGTGGAAAGAATTTGGCCAAGAAAGCATTGACCAATTTTTTCCAAGAGTTCAGGCTATCTTTAGGTTGTGAGTCCAACCATGTCCTAGCTCTGTCTCTTACAGCAAAGGGGAAAAGCATAAGTCTGTAGACTTCAGGATTAACCCCATTGGTCTTAACAGTGTCATAGATTTACAAGAATTCAGCTAAGAACTGATGAGGATCATCCAATGGAAATCCATGAAACTTGCAATTCTGCTACATTAAAGAAACTAATTGAGGCTTAAGCTCAAAGTTGTTTGCTCCAATTGCAGGAATTGAGATGCTCCTTCCACAGAAGCCAGAAGAGGGTGCAATAAAGTCACCAAGCATCTTCCTTGCATCTCCACCATTGTTGTTGGGTTCGGCCATCTCTTCTTTTTTTTTTCAAAAAATTCTGTCAGGTTCTCTTCAGAGTGTTGTGCTTTAGCTTCTCTTAGCTTCCTCTTTAGAGTCCTTTCAGCTTCCTCTTTAGCTTCTCTTGCTCCTGCTCATATGAAAAAGAAGAGAACAGAAAAGAATAGGAATCCTCTATGTCACAATATACAGATTCCTTTATGTGAGTAGAAGAATAGAAGAGTAGAATAAATAAGAGAGAAGATGAAGAATTCGAACACAGAGAGGGAGAGAGGGTTCGAATTATAAGAAGAAGAGAAGTGTTAGTAAATAAATAAATAAATAGAAAGAGATGAGAGAGAGAGAGAGAGAATTTGAATTTTAAATTAAAATAAAAGGAAAATATTTTTGTTTTTATTTTAATTATTGGTTAGTGTTCGAAAATAATAAAAGGAATAAAATAAAATTAAAATTTAAAACAATTAGTTAATTAAAAAGGAATTTTGAAAAAGTGGTGAGGAGTTTTCGAAAATAAGAGAGAGAAAAGTAGTTAGGTAGTTTTGAAAAAGATAAGAAATAGTAAACTTTAAAAAAATCAAACAAAAAGTCAAGTAGTTAATTAAAAAAGATTTGAAAATCAATTTTGAAAAGGTAAGAAGTTAGAAAAGATTTTGAAATTGATTTTAAAAAATATATGATTGAAATTTATTTTGAAAAATATTTGAAAAGGAAATTAAAAAGATTTGATTTTTGAAATTAGAGTTGATTACTTGACTAATAGGAAACCAAAAGATATGATTTTAGAATTTAAAGATTGATCCTTTCTTAATAGGCAAGTAACAACTTGAAAATTTTTAAATCAAAATATTAATTGTTAGCATTAATTTCGAAAATATGAACTAAGAAAAAGATTTTGAAAATTAATTTTTTAAATTTTTGAAAAAAACATGAAAGAAAAATGAAAAAGATTTGATTTTTGAAAAGGATTTGAAAAGATAAGATTTTTAAATTGAAATTTTGACTTGACTAACAAGAAACAACCAAATTTTAAAACTTTTGATTAAATCAATTCAAAATTTCAAAATTTATGAGCGAAATAAGGAAAAGATATTTTTTTTATTTTTGAAATTAATGAGGAAGGAGAAAAATATCAAACAGACACAAGACATAAGAAATTAAAATCAAAACAACTAATGCATGCAAGAACACTTTGAATGTCAAGATGAACACCAAGAACACTTTGAAGATCATGATGAACACCAAGAACATGTTTTTGAAAATTTTTAAGAAAAGAAAAACATGCAAGACACCAAACTTAGAAATCTTTAATCTATAGACACTAATAATTCAAGAATGCATATGAAAAAAAAGAAAAGACGCAAAACAAGAAAATGCAAAGATCAAACAAAGAAAATTATCAAGAACAACTTGAAGATCAATAAAGAACACATGCATGAATTTTCGAAAATTTTTAAGAGAATTAAAAAGATGCAATTGACACCAAATTTAAAACTTGACACAAGACTCAAACAAGAAACACAAAATTTTTTAGTTTTTATGATTTTATTAATTTTTTTTAATTTGTATTTTTTCGAAAATTATTTTGGAAAAGAAAATAAAGAAATTCAAAATTTTTAATAAGAATTCTAGGAATCATGCAATGTTAGTCTAAAGCTTCGGTCCAAAAATTTAGACATGGCTTAATAGCAAGCCAAGCTTTACGTGAAAGCTTCGGTCCAAAAGATTAGACATGGCCAATGGCCAACCAAGCTTCAGCAGAGCATTACATATAACAGCCAAATTGATGGGAATAAAAAAGCTCCTGCAATGATAAGTGGAAGCCTCGGTCCAAAAGAATTTAGACATGGCTTGATAGCCAGCCAGGCTTCAACAGATCATGATGAAACTCTCTAATTCATTTTTAAAAATTCTGAAGAACAAATATATTTATTTATTTTTGAAGTATTTTTCGAAAATAAAATTAAAAATAAAATGCTTAAACATAAAATAAAATTACCTAATTTGAGCAACAAGATGAACCGTCAGTTGTCCAAACTCGAACAATCCCCGGCAACGGCGCCAAAAACTTGGTACGGGAAATCGTGATTATTCGTTCCTTGGCTATAGTGCCAAAAACTTGGTGTGGGAGAACTTGAATTCGAGACTTCTTCACAATTCCATATACCTGACCAGCAAGTGCACTGGGTCGTCCAAGTAATACCTTACGTGAGTAAGGGTCGATCCCACGAGATTGTCGGCTTGAAGCAAGCTATAGTCATCCTTGTAAATCTCAGTTAGGCAGATTCAAATGGTTATGAGGTTTTGATAATTAAAATATAAAATAAGATAAAGTTACTTATGTAATTCATTGATGGAAATTTCAGATAAGGGTCTAGAGATGCTTTGTTGCTTCAGAACCTCTGCTTTCCTACTGCCTTCTTCCAACCATGCATTACCTCCTTCCATGGCAAGCTATATGATCCTCTCGGATGAAAACAAATCCATATGCGCTATCACTGATAAACCCCATATTTAGGGTTTATCTTGTGTTGAATTTAGAGGGTTTTGTCAACCTTACCCACATTTATCCAATGAAATAGCATGGTTTTATAACTTCTCCTTTAATTGTGCTTAGGAGTGAAAATATGCTTTTTAGGTCCTTAATTGTTTAATCTTGACTTACCTTTGATTCCATTAGATTCCTTGATATGTTTGTTAAGTGATTTCAGATTTAGGAGGCAAAGATTGGATAAACGGAATGAAGGAAAAGCATGTAAAAATGGAGAACGCATGAAGAAATGAAGGAATCGCAAAAGCTGTCAAGCCGACCTCTTCGCACTTAATCGACCATAACTTGAGCTACAGAGATCCAAATGATGCGGTTTTAGTTGCGTTGGAAAGCTAACATCCGGGGCTTCGAAACAATATAAGATTTGCCATAGTTGCTACACGTATGGTGATGCATACGTGCACTGTACGTGCACGCGTCGTTGCTGCCATATGATCCACTTAAAGCAATACGTGGCCAGCGAATTCTAAAGCCTTGTGGGCCCAATCCAACTCATTTATGATGCTATTTAAGCCAAGGATTTAAGGGGAATTAACATACTTTAGATACTTTTCACACATTAGTTTAGTTTAGTTTAATTTTTGGAGGGAAAGTTAGTTTTAGTGAGAGAAGCTCTCACTTCTCTCTAGGATTAGGAGTAGGTTAGATCTAGATTAGAATTTCTTAGATCTATGTTTAATTCATGCTTTGATTTACTTTTTCTTTACAATTTCTAGTTCCTCTTCTTCTCCTCTCTCTAATTTTGTATTTCATTCTTGTGATTCTCTACTTTTATGTTCATGCACTTTTGTTTCTTCTATTTTCATTTCAATGCAATTTATGTTTTCATGTTCCTTTATTGTTCATTTGATTTGTTGTTGTTTAATTTCTTGCAATTGAGTAGTGTAGATTTACTTTCCTTGCACTTTTTACTATGCTTTTCTTTTATGCCTTCCAAGTGTTTGATAAAATGCTTGGTTGGATTTTAGAGTAGATTTTAGTGCTCTTGGCTTGGGAAGGTAACTTAGGAACTCTTGAGTTACTAATGTCCAAGTGATTGATGATTGGGAGCCATTAACTCTAGATCTCACTAATTGATTTGGTGGAGAACTAGGACTTATGGTATTGGATTGACATAGCTCACTTGACTTTCCTTTATTAGTTAGAGGATGACTTAGTAGGGTTGATCCTTGCCAATTCTCATGTTATGGTTAGTGATTAGGATAGAGATCCTTGACCACCAAACCTTGCCAAGGCCTTTTTGTTATTTGAATTTCATTGCCATTTAGCTTTCATGTCTAAAATCTCAAAAACCCCAAACATAGCTCCATAACCAATAACAAGGCACTTTATTGCAATTCCTAGGGAGAACGACCCGAGGTTCCAATACTTCGGTTTATAAATTTAGGGGTTTGTTTTAGTGACAAACAAATTTTTGTATGAAAGGACTATTGATTGGTTTAGAAACTATACTTCAACGAGATTTCATTTGTAAATTCTAAACCACACAAAAGTCCAATCATCAGTCACCGCACGACTAATCATCTGTCGATTCCCGTTAGCGTCGAAATAGAACCATTGTTCTTTTGCACACTGTCACTGCACCCAACATTCGCAAGTTTGAAGCTTGTCACAGTCATCCCTTTCCAGATCCTACTCGGAATACCACAGACAAGGTTTAGACTTTTCGGATCTCAGGAATGCTGCCAATGGTTCTAGCCTATACCACGAAGATACTAATCTCACGGACTCAGTCTATGTATTAGATATCCAAGAGAGTACACTCCAACTGTCGTCCAATGACTACGTTGAACATCATGTAGATCGCTTTGTGGTTGTCAGGTACCCGATCTTGGCTAAGCGAGTAACGAAGATTGGGTGATTGTCACGGGTCACCCCTTCATTCTGACTTAACTGAATTAAGAACAAGAGTATATCTTGGAGAAGAAGTAGGCGTGAATTGAAGGAAAAACAGTAGTAATTGCATTAATTCATGAAGAACAGCAGAGCTCCACACCTTAATCTATGGGGTGTAGAAACTCCACCGTAGAAAATACATAAGTGAAAAAGGTCTAGGAATGGTCGTGATGCCAGCCTCCAATCGTGTACAATGGTCTCTCAGATCAAAGTGATCCAAAGATAAAAGCTCTCAAATAAATCTCTAAAAGTAGTTTTTATACTAAACTAGTAACCTAGGGTTATAGAAAATGAGTAACTAAGTGCAGATAGTGCAGAAATCCACTTCTGGGGCCCACTTGGTGTGTGCTTGGGCTGAGCAATGAAGCTTTTTCATGCATAGGCTATTCCTGGAGTTAAACGCCAGCTTTGGGGCCAGTTTGGGCCTTTAACTCCAATTCTGGTGCCAGTTTGGGTGTTTTACGCCAAGATGTTTTAGGCTGTTTTTGGATGCCAGTTTGGGCCATCAAATCTCGGGCAAAGTATGGACTATTATATATTGCTGGAAAGCCCAGGATGTTTACTTTCCAACGCAATTGAGAGTGCGACAATTGGACTTCTGTAGCTCCAGAAAATCCACTTCAAGTTCAGGGAGGTCAGAATCCAACAGCATCTGCAGTCCTTTTTCGGCCTTTGAATCAGATTTTTGCTCAGGTCCCTCAATTTCAACCAGAAAATACCTGAAATCACAGAAAAACACACAAACTCATAGTAAAGTCCAGAAATGTAATTTTTGAATAAAAACTAATAAAAATATAATAA
>NC_029791.2:66097049-66125273 GCF_000816755.2 Arachis ipaensis | reverse complement strand
ATTAAATCATACTAAAAACTATGTAAAAACAATGCCAAAAAAGGTATAAATTATCCGCTCATCAGTATTCATACAAAAAAGAAAAAAAAAGCAAAAAACAAAAAACATATATGAAAAAAAAAAGCTCTTCTTCATCTTCTCCAAGTCTGGCCAAAAGGCCAACTAGGAGGGACAACATCTCAATGTCACCGCAAAACCTCGTTGCGCGCCTAACACTTAGCCCAAGGTGAATCTTCGAAACAGAGGAAAAAGTGTGCCATCTTTGTCGCGTCAGAAGAGAATCGTTTCCGTCAGAGGCAAAATTTCCTTCCGTAAAGGCAGAAGCGTAGCCATCTTCGTTGCGTCGCCATCCAGCAAGGTTGTTAGAGACAAAATCGCCTTTATGCTGTTTGGTTTCCATCATTACCTCTAGCAAGATCGTTTTTCATCGTTGTCATTAGTCTCTTCACCATTGACAGCTTTTTCATCTGGTAAGTCAGCCTCTACATTTTAACCCTTGTCCATGATTGGGTCTAGTTAGTTTCATTTTTAATTGAGGATTTTGGATTAAATTGAGAAAGATCAACTTGTGCAGATTTCTTATTTTGATTTATTTTTTCTTTTAAAATATTTGTATTCTTTATTGTGCTTTTGAATGCTAAACTGTTTGAAGGTTCAATCTTGCTCTTGAATAAACATATTTTGTGTTTGGTTTATAGGATTGGCTAGAAGTGACAAAGCATGCATGATTAGTTTGCGAACAGCCTCATCGTGAAGATCAAAAGATTGTTATGTTCGGCCACTCCTAGCTCTCAAAGAAAAAGTCAAGAATGTCATATTCTACTATTGGACATTATAAGGCCAAATAAATGAGACAAAGACTTCAATTAAAATTAAACAACACCATAGAAAAATACCAAGCTAAATATTAGTGACCTTATGAAAAAGTCCATCATCATCCTCATGCACAACATCATATTCTTGTTCATATAAATTGTATCTGATTATCTCTATGAAAATTTTGTTAACTCTAGTAGTCTTTGGTTTTTTAAGTCATTGTTGTTAGCATATGTGATGCAGAAATGCTTGCTTTCAAGTGTCCAAATAGTGAAAGTCAGGTTAGAATTTATGAGTATGGCATTTCAAGTGTCCAAGTGGTCAGAACATTCTTCCTATGCTAATATACTAAGCCGTTTCACCAAATCTCAACAAAATATAAATATGTTGATCTACATAAAAAAATAAAACTCATAGTAAATAACTAAATAAAATTAGAAAAATGATTTCATCACTTACTCTAAAATCCAAAAGTAGGACTGAAAGTTGCTAGGCTACTAGCAACCAATCAACGGGACAATAAAAATAACTTTGTATAGCTTTGGTTTTAAGATTTTTCATTTGATTATAATAATTTAAAATTATTAAATAATTTGATATAATTTAAAAATTATGCTACTCTGAATGAAAAAAAAAATGTTATAGATGAAGACATAAAGTAATCCATTTTAATGTTTGACTTTTGTAATGCAATGTTTTATTGTGTTAAAAAGAGGTTAAAAGTTTAAAAAAGGAAGAATAACAAGATTAATATATTTTTCAATGTCAAATTGTGGAAGCACATATGTTCTAACACACTATAATCACTTGTTCTGCAATTACCATGATATTCTATGTAGCAAGTTATTGACTTGGTAAATACAAGTGAAGAGGAAAGAAATTAAATAATTACACTTTACATCGAAGACCAACTCAATTGCATTTTTTACTCTTTTAACCTTCTCACTAGCTCGCCACGTCGCCGTTCTGCTCCTCTTCCTCGCTAGCTCGCCGCGTCGCCTGATCATGAAAATCTTGTATCTCTACAAAATTCCTTCGGTAAGTATACCGAATTGTCGTCAAGTAAAAACTCACAAAGAGTGAGTTCAAATTCCACAGAGATTGATTGATTGAGCAATCTTAGTCAGTAGGATATTCTAGTTAAACTAATCATTGATGAGATGAGTATTGAGTGCAGGAATTTAAATGACTGAATTATAAATGACTGGAAAAGTAAATGACTGAATTAAAGAGCAGAAATGTAAGAGCTGAAAACTTAAACAGCAGAAAGTAAATGACTGAATTATAAAGGGGAATGGAGTGATGAGCAGAATTAAACAAATCTATAAAGAATAGGAAGATGAGAATAGGGAGGATTCATTGGAGTTGGGAGATATTGCATTCTCCGGATCAAAAACTTATCATCTCTTCCTCAATCATGCAACTCATTGACCTCTTAGCAATCATGAGTGATCAAATTCCAATATCTTGGTGATTCAATCTCTCTCACTTGATCAATAGCCAATTCCTTGGTCTAATTGCTCATGCAAAGAGATGAAGCTTGGTCCCTGATTATACCACACATTCTCATAGATCCAAATAATGGGTAGATTTAATGTCGCCATATCCAATTCCTAAACCCAGATCTACTCAAATGTGAGAAAGGATTTCAAGCATGATTCTATGATTCCTTTCCCAAGGATCTCATAAAACCACATTGCATTCAATCTCTTTCCCAAGATAATTGAATGTTAAAATGAAGAAAGAAATGCTTTCTAGTAAATCAAAGAGAGATGAAGAGAAGAAGAAATTCAAATTACAATGGATCCATCAAGTACAATAGAGCTTCCTCTCCCAATGAGAGGGAGTTTAGCTACTGATAGCTCAGAGAGAGTACAAGAGATGGAGAAGTGGAGTACATCAAAGTGTAAGTCAAGTGTCAAAGTCCAAAAGTCCCTACTCAGTACCCTCTAAGGGATTTTTATACTACTCCTATTTTTAAGATAAAAATTACAATTAAAGAAAATAATAAAGAAAATACAAATCTCTAACTAACTCCCTTGGACTCCTTTCTCTGAGTGATAAGCCTGGCGTGTTGAGTGGCGTGCCACTTGAGAGTGCACACCCATGATGATGCCTTGGTATGCCACGCCCTGAACACGCGGTTGGCACGCCCTCAATGATGACCCATAGACCCTTCTCTGTCAAATAAGCCTGGCGTGCCATGCCCTAGAAGCTTAGCCCCGCGAGCCACGCCCAGGCACGCCAGTAGGCATGCCCACCTTGAACTTCTTGGCGTGAATTGCCCAGACACGCCCATGGCATTCCTTCAATAATGCATTCATTCCCTTCTCTGGAGGATTGACCTGGTGTGCCACGCTCACACATGCCAGCAGGCACGCCAACTTTATGAACTTGGCGTGCCACACCTTCGAGCACGCCCTTAATGATGCAACAAGTTTTCCTTCTAGAAAGTACCCTAGTGTGCCACGCCAACACACACCATTGTTGATGCCTTTGGCGTGCCATGCCTTCGAGCACGCCCATTCTCCTCTTTTTGAAACACAAGCCTGGCGTGCCACGCCCAAGCACGCCAGCGCACACGCCAACTTGTGGGGCTTGGCGTGGCATGCCTTCGAGCATGCCCATTCTCCTCTTTTCTGAACCACAAGCCTGGCGTGCCACGCTTAAGCACCCCAGCACACATGCCCACTTGTAGGACTTGGCGTGCCATGCCTTCAAGCACGCCATAGTGCTACACCTTTTTCACTTCTCTGGAAAAATAGCCTGGTGTGCCATGCCTTGGCACGCCAGTATATACGCCAACTCAAGATCTTTGGCGTGCCACGCCTTCGAGCACGCCAGTTATGTTGTGCTAACACTTCTTCTCTGGATTATAAGCCTGGTGTGCCACTTCTAGGCATGCCTGTAGACACGCCTGTTTCGCTCTCATAGCGTGGCACGCTCACACTGCTACCCTGCTTTGCTTCTCTGGAAAACAAGCCTGGCGTGCCACGCCCAAGCTCGCCAGTATACACGCCCTTGTTGAGCTTTTTGGCGTGCCACGCCCATGCAAGCACCAACCTTCTTTGCTTGCTTCCTTTCACTTTTGTTTCTCTTTTCTCCTGAAATGCATGCAAGATCTGATTTCAAAGTAGTGCTCAACTAATTCATGATATATCTCTCAATAATGCATCAAATCGGTGAGAATTCATTCATTCTATGGTCATTCTTTTATGAAAAAATAGATAGATGATGCAAGTCATCACAACACTGATGCACCACTATTTTGTGGTATATTTTGTACTTAATTGAGTAGATTTTATCCACTAAACTCACTTATTCATATAATTCGCATGGTTTTACAAATCCTTCATAATTCTGTGCTATGATGAAAACATGCTTCTTTGGCCTTAAAATTGCTAATTATTAATTCCCTCTTATTACTATTCGATGCCTTGATATGTGTGTCAAGTGTTTTCAGGGTTTATAGGGCATGAATGGCTTAGAGGATGGAAAGGAAGCATACAAAAGTGGAAGGAATACAAGAAATTGAAGGAACTGCAAAGTTGTCCAGCCTGACCTCTTCGTACTTAAGTGATGATGACTTGAGCTACAGAGGTCCAAATGAGGCGGTTCCAGTTGCATTGGAAAGCTAACATCCGGAGCTTCGAAATGATATATAATTTGTCATAGTTGACATGCTGTTAGGCGACGCGCACGCATGGATCACGCGTACACGTGACCTGGCGAAAGTTCAATCCACGCGTACGCGTGACAGAGCCACATGCTGGATGCATCAGAAAACGCTGGTGGTGATTTCTGGGCTGTTTTTGACCCAGTTTTTGGCCCCAAAAAACACAGATTAAAAGCTACAAAGTGGGGGAATCATTCATACACTTCTCATTATTCACAATTTAGGTTTTAGATGTAGTTTCTAGAGACTGAGGCTCTCTCCTCTCTCTAGGTTTTAGGATTTCTCTTAGTTTTAGGTTTATTTCTTCTCAATTCCAGGTTCAATGTTCCTTTAATTTAGTTTCTCTTCTATTTCTATTTGTTCTAGTACTTTGGTTTATTTATTCCTCTTGTTGATTTTCTTCTTTTCCAATTTGATTTATGAACCTTCCAATGTTAGACTTGATTTTCTATATTAATGCAATTTGAGGTATTTCAGATTTTTATGATTGTTTTTATGTTATTGATGCTTTCAATTGGCTTTAGATTTTACATTCCCTATTATTTTTCTATGTTTTTATGTTATGCCTTCCAAGTGTTTGATAAAATGCTTGGTTGGATTTTAAATTAGCTTTTTATATTCTTAGCTTGAATTGAGTAATTGGAGACGCTTGAGTTATCAAACTCCGTTGTTGATTGATAATTGGAAGTTGCTGGTTGATTTGGATCCCTCTAAAGCTAGTCTTTCCTTAGGAGTTGACTAGGACTTGAGGAATCAAATTGATTAGTCCACTTGACTTTCCTTTATTTAGTAAGGGTTAACTAAGTGGGAGCAATGAACAATTCTCATCACAATTGATAAGGATAACTAGGATAGGATGTCCAATTTTCATACCTTGCCAAGAGTTTTCTTAATTATTAATTTACTTTCTTGAAATTTACTTTTCTTGTCCCTTATTCAAAAACCCCCAAAAGATACAATCTCCTATCCAATAATAAATACACCTCCCTGCAATTTCTTGAGAGACGACGCAAGGTTTAAATACTTCGGTTATTATTTTTATTAGGTTTACTTTAGTGACAAACAAGTTTTTGTACGAAAGGATTATTGTTAGTTTAGAAACTATACTTGCAACGAGAACTTATTTGTGAATTCTTTACTAGCAAAAATCCGTTCGTCAAATACCAAACTTAATTTTTTCTTGTCCTCAAGCAAATTCAGAGTTATATTTAAATTGTTCCATCCTTTTGAGACTTGATCTCTAAGAAAACTCAACTAAGAATCAGAGATAAAGATTAAGTATCTAATCATACATGAACTTTGTTATTTGTTTTCATATCAAATTGAAACCTTTAGACTTTTAGGGATCCTCATTAAGTGCTTGCTTTTAGAGCCCTCTTTATGGATTGTCACCTTGAAGTAGTGATGGTATTATTATTTCTTTTTGTTGTTTTTCTTTTTTTCTTTATTTATTGACCACAACTCTAAATGGTTTGTCTCAAGACGGCCTTTTAAGGTAAGCTTTCAATTATCACTCTTAAACTATTTGGTTTTAGGGTACTAGGTGTTAAGACACCCCTACGAATTTACTTGCTCAAGCATCTTTTCTTGATACAATTTCATCACAAGCATCTACTAGGGCATTGACTCTTTGAGCCCTTGTTTGTTTCTTTTCTCCGTAGTAGTTGATGGTCAAAGCTTTGGGTCACCTTTACTACTTCTTGGTTCTATTGATTTTTGAGGGTCACCCTTGGCATTCTCTCTTATGTCCTCCTATGTCTTATTGTCTCATTCTCAATCACTCACTTTTTCAAACTTCATTTTATGGTTCTATACTTACTCCTCATCCTCTTTTTCTTAATCATACTTACTCAGAGTCATTTTCCTTTCCTTCTTCTCTTGAACAATTTATCATTGACGTTTCTTAATGACAAGTGATGAGCGGATAATTTATACGCTTTTTGGCATTATTTTTAGTGTATTTTTAATATATTTTAGTTACTTTTTTTATATTTTTATTAGTTTTTAAATAAAAATCACATTTCTGGAATTTACTATGAGTTTGTGTATTTTTCTGTGATTTCAGGTATTTTCTGGTTGAAATTGAGGGACTTGAGTAAAAATCTGATTCAGAGGCTGAAAAAAGACTACAGATGTTGTTGGATTCTGACCTCCATGCACTCTAAGTGGATTTTCTGGAGCTACAGAAGCTCAATTGGCGCGCTCTTAATTGCATTGGAAAGTAGACATCCTGGGCTTTCCAGCAATATATAATAGTTCATACTTTCCTTGAGATTTGATGGCCCAAATCGGCGTTCCAAGTCAGCATAAAAATTCTGGCGTCAAAACGCCAGAACTGGCATAAAAGCTGGAGTTAAACGCCCAAACTGGCAAAGAAGCTGGCGTTTAACTCTAAGAAAAGTCTCTACATGTGAAAGCTTCAATGCTCAGCCCAAGCACACACCAAGTGGGCCCGGAAGAAGATTTCTGCATTAATTACCTATTTCTGTAAAACCTAGGCTACTAGTTTTCTATAAATAGGACCTTTTGCTATATACTTTCAGATATCTTTGGAACTTATATGTTCATGTTTGAGGCTGGCCTCATGGCCATGCCTAGACCCTTTTGTTCTTATGTATTTTTAATGGTGGAGTTTCTACACACCATAGATTAAGGTGTGAAGCTCTGCTGTTCCTCATGAATTAATGCAAAGTACTATTATTTTTCAATTCAATTCAAGCCTATTTCTTCTCTAAGATATACACTCGTTCTTCAACCTGACGAATGTGATGATCCGTGACACTCATCATCATTCTCACCTATGAACGCGTGCCTGACAACCACTTCCGTTCTACTTGCAATAGCTTGAGTGCGTATCTCTTAGCCTCATGGTTCATGACGCATGGTTGCCTCGCCTGACAACCGAGCCTTCCATTCCGTGAGATCAGAGTCTTCGTGGTATAGGCTAGAATTATTGGCAGCATTCCTAAGATCCGGAAAGTCTAAACCTTGTCTGTGGTATTTGATAAAGAGAATTCTTTGACGGTATAGAATTTCACACAAATTGAATGAATTCTCGTTGTAAAGTATAGTTCTAAACCAACAAACAATTTCCACATAAAAAATTTGAGTTGTCACAAGTAATAAACCCCAATAAAAATTAACCGAAATATTTAGACTCTGGGTCGTCTCACAAGGAATTGCAATGAAGTGTATGCTTATTGGCTATGAAGGGGTAAAGGGGGTTTTTGATTGATAAGAGGGCAAGAAAATAAATGACAAGAAAAGTAAATCAAGCTATCTTTGATTAACCTAAGCTCTCACCAAACACATACAACAACCTATACAATTCTAATACACAAACTAGCTACCCATGATTCCCACTTTTTCACATACTCATGCATTCTCTTTAATTAACATTCCGTATGTATTGATTTTTTTTTGAACTTTACTATGGGGCATTTTTTTTGTCCCCTTTTTATTGTATTCTTTTTCTATATAATTTTCTTTTTCTTTTATATATATATTATTTTTTTCTTTATCATCATTTTTTTAAAGTATATACAAACGTATCAATGCATATGGTTTTACATATAGTGCATGAATATGTACCCAATTCCCAATATTTTCAACAAAAAAAATTACACTTTTACCTCAACCAATGTCCCAAGTTTCCCATACCCAAATGATACACACCCTCACTAGCCTAAGCTAATCAAAGATCCAAATTAAGGACATTTATTATTTTTCACTTAGGGGTAGTGATGTGCTAAAATTAAGAACAAAAGGGGTTAAATAGGCTCAAAATTGGCTAACAATGGTTGATGAAAGGTAGGCTATTTGGGTAAGTGAGCTAAATGAAATGATGGCCTCAATCATATAAATGCGTGTATACACAAAATAATGGACATAAAGAATCAAACAAATCAAAGATTACAATCATAGAAAGAGAACAATGCACACAAGAATGAAAATAAGTGGTTATAAGATGTAACCACACAATAAGGCTCAAAACTCACATGCTTGTGTTCTTAACTCAAAAACCATGTTCCAAAATAAGTTCTTCAAGCAAGTTCAACAAGAAAAAAAATTTCAAATTGGTAGAGTGCCCTAAAAAAAATTTTTTTCTTGGAAAAGAAGTCATCACCCTAACCAAGTAGTCCTAACATAAAAAGAAATGGTGAAAATATGTACAAATTCTAACTAACATGCAATCTATCATGCAATGCAACAACTATTCTAAGAAAGACAAAAATTAAGAATTTGGTGTTGAAAAAGGAAGTTGTTACCCATGGAGGTCGGTCGGATGACCTCCCCACACTTAGAAATTTGCACCGTCCTCGGTGCATGCAAAGAAGAGCAAGGTGAATGGGTTGCTACAATTGATGAGTTCCTCCAAAAGGTTGTACGGAAGGACTTGTTTGTTATCCCATTTAGAAGCCCTTCCATTCCTTTTCTTCTTGGTGGCCAATCTTAAAGGAGAGAAAAAGAAAGAAAATTAAGCCTATAACAAAGATATGAAAGAAATTAGAACATAGGCGGGGGCTAATGCCAAATACAAGTATGGTTCTCAAATACATGGTAGCTACAACATATAAGTGAGAAAATAATATAAGCTAAGGGCATATCAACTAATACTTGATGCAAAAGTAAAGTCAAGGCATGAAGAGCACTCAAAAGCATCAAGTTCGACTAGAAAGAGTGGGTCATGAAAGACATGTAAGCTCATGTCAATGCACAAAGAATATAAGGATCATCAAAGGTTAAGCATTGAATTAAATATTTCATTACCCATCAATATCAAACAAGTCTAGAAGCACCAAGATTAACCAAGAAATTCTCAACAATTGAGTAAGAGAATTCAACACCATTATTAAAATAACAAACTTAGAAAAGAAGATAAGAACAAGTTATAAAAATAAAATTAAAATGCAATAAATGAAAATAAACAAATGTAATAAAAGAAAATGGAAGAAAAGAAATTTTTTTTTTACCGGCACGGACGCGTCATGCACGCTTTCGCGCCGATGCACAGTTTGGCTAAAGGACGCGTACGCGCCAGGTGCGCACACGCGTGGGTTGCAGGCACAGGATAGGCACAAACTGGGCATAACTCTCTGGGACATGTACCAGGAGGGTAGGTGACGCTATCGGTGCGCACGCACACAGCGTGCGTGCGCGCGCATTACGCAATTAGCTTCAAGGGCGCGTACGCGCCAGGTGCGCGCACGCGCGGGAGGTTTTGTGCCTCAGGCATGGTGCTGGCGCAGTGTAGGCGCAACTCTCGGGTCAATGTATAGAGGGGTGAGATTTTTGCATCCACGCATCCGTGTACATGGCGCGTCCGCGTGGATGGTCAAAAATGCTTGAGGCGCGCGTACGCGCCAGGTACGCGCACGCGCGGATTGGTGCTCTGTTTTTCAAAATTTTTCCAAGTTCTTACACCAAACTAAGCATTCCAAACCTCCAAACAGCTACCCAAACACCATAAAACCTTATTTAACATATTATACTACCAAATAAACTCAATAAACTACTCTAAATATGAATTTAAACTAATTCTACCAATATTTACAAACGAGAAAATGAAAAGATATTACCATGGTGGGGTGTCTCCCACCTAGCACTTTTGTTTATTGTCCTTAAGTTGGACTTATGGGGAGCTCCTCTTAAGGTGGCTTGTGCTTGAAGCTATCCTTGAACATCCACCAATGTTTGAGTCTCCAATAAGCTCCATTCTTCAATTTTAATATCTTCAAGTTTTGATGGAGTTCTTCACAGACCATAAGCTCCCAAATTTGATTCTCCTTGTGCAATCCGGGATCCCATACTTTGTTTTGACACCCATCTTCAAAGTGATCATCATGATTCCAATTGGGTGGTTTAGCCTTGGAATTCTCAAAGAAGCCTCCAAACAACTTCTTAGACCCATACAATTTAGCTCCACACCAAATCTTGCAATCAAACTTTGAGCAAGCAACCATAATGAACCTAGAATGATGTTTCCAACCACTACACAACTCTCTCTTACTCTTAACTCCACAAAGAGCTCTAAGTTGACCATCATTTTCAATCAAACCATATTCAAGTGGGAAAGTAAAGCTTAGGCATAAGAATTTTACCCACTTGAATGTTGTGTTGGATGGTGACTTAGGAAGGGAAACCTCCCCATATTTGGACAATGCGAGGTCTACTCCCTTGTTCTCTTTCTTTGCATCTTCCACCTCCTTGCAACTTTCCTCAACTTCAACCTCTTCCTCTTGGTGGCTCTCTTCCAATTCAATCTCTTCTTCATTGCTCACCAAGAGCATGAGAGGTTGTGCCTCTTCCTCTTTGATCTCCATGTCAAGCCCAATGGAAGAGGATTCAATTGTAGATAGGAACTCCTCAATGATTGAATCCATCTCTTGATCAACCTCTTCAAAGTCTTCAATCAAGATATGCTTTGGAGGTTGTACACCCTCCTCAACATCAATGTCAAGCTTCTTGAAAGAGGGCTCTCTAATGCTACATTCCCATGGACTTCCAACATCTCCTATATTTTCAACCACTTCTTCCGGCACATTTATCTCAACTTCTTCCCCTTGTGACAATTCTTGCTTCAACTCCTCTTCTTCACCTTGAAGCTCTAAGCTTACTCCTTCACTATGCTCCTTAAGTGCTTCTCCATATTCAACAATGGGAGTTCCTTGATCACATAGGCTTAGGCGGGAGGAGACCATATTGCTAACGGCTTCCGCTAGGATAGCCATCTTGGCTTCTAGCTCCTTGAACTCCTTTTGATTCTCTTTTTGCTTTCGAATGTAAGAACTAACACATTCTTGGAGAGGATCATCCATTGGAGGTGGTGTGGAAAAAGAAGGTTCATTATTTGAGGGGAAGGCATTATAGTTGGAAGGTGGTTCATTTTGGTAAGGGTATGGAGATGGTGTATATGGAGGTGGTTCTTGAGAGTAATTGTGTTGGAATGGTGGTAGTTCCATGTGTGGTTCATATGGTTCATAAGGTGGTTGGTATGATGGATAAGGGTTGGGGTCATAATGAGGTATTTGGTGGTATGGGGCTTGTGAGTAAGGTGGTTCAAAATCATGTTGAGGGGGTGGTTCATAGGCATGTGGTGGTGGTTGTTGACAATCACAATAAGGGTCACCACATCCATTAGATTGATATGCATTAGGATTAGAATTACACCCATAAGAAATCGGAGGGGGTTGTTGCCAAGAAGGGTGATCAATCCTTTGAGGCTCCTCCCACCTTTGATTGTTCCATCCTTGATGCATATTGTCATTATAGTTCTCATTCCCTACAATATAATTTGAGCCAAACTCATAGCTGATGAGTATTTTGGTGGAAAAGTGAATTTCTCCCAAAATACACAAATCTAACCGGCAAGTGTACCGGGTCGCATCAAGTAATAAAAACTCACGGGAGTGAGGTCGATCCCACAGGGATTGAAGGATTGAGCAATTTTAGCTTAGTGGTTAATTTAGTCAAGCGAATCAAGATTTGGTTGAGTGTTTTGTGAATTGCAGAAATTAAATTGCATGGAATTAAAGAGAACAGGGAATTAAAGTGCTGAATCTTAAAGAGCAAGAAATTAAATGGCAGAAACTTAGAATGCAAGAAATGTAAATTGCAGAATCTTAAAGTGCAAGAAATGTAAACGGCTGGAATTGTAAAGGGAATTGGGGATTGGATTTGCAGAATTTAAACAAGGAAAAGTAAATTGCATCAAACAGAAAAGTAAAAAAGTGTTTGGGTTGAATCGGATCTGAAGCAAAACAAGTAAATGAACATGAAAAGCAAAAACAGAATGTAAATTGGAATTTCAGATCTCAGGGGTCCAGAGACTAGAAAACCAGGTCTAGATCTCACTACCTTCCTTGATCCAACAAGAAAAATTGCAAGGGAAAAGTAAATTGCAAAGAAAGTAGATGAAGAACAATTAACCGAAACTGAAATTCAATTAAGCAGGAAATAAACAGAGAGATCCAAGGATGAGATTGAAACAGAATTTCTTCAATTCTTCAACCCAAGATCCAAGACAATTGTAATTGAAATTGAAAGCAATAAAACTAAGAGGAAGAGAAGTGAATTCTCCTTCCCCAAGACTAAGAAATTAAAGATCACTCAATATCCAAAGCTCTCCGAAAACTATTATGAAAATTCCAAAGAAAAGCTCCCCGAAGAACTTGAATTCTAGCCTATTTATACACTTTCTTCAAATGATCTTCAAGCCTTGAGTTGGGCCTTTGCTCTTGGTGGAATTGGGTTGAAAGAGGCCTTGGTTGATTGCTCTTGGAGTTTGGAGAAGAACCAAAGTGAACCAAATGAACCGGGTTGGAGTTTTGCAAAAGTTGGAGCAAAAGTTGGAGCAAAAGTTAGGGTCTAACTTTTGGTCCAACTTTTCATATCAGCTCCCATATCTTGCTGATACTCACGTTGGTGCAAAAGTTAGGGGTCTAACTTTTGCACCAACGTTGGCCTTCCTTGGTGCACTTGTGGTGCCAACGTTAGCCCAAAAGTTAGGGGCTAACGTTGGCGCAAACGTTTGCTCCTCCCCTTGTAGTTTTCATGTGCCAACGTTAGCCCAAAAGTTAGGGGCTAACGTTGGCGCAAACTTTTGGTGCCCAGGGAGTGATTTTCAAGTTCCAACGTTAGCCCAAAAGTTAGGGGCTAACGTTGGCGCAAACTTTTGGTGCCCAGGGGTGATTTTCATGTGCCAACGTTAGCCTCAAAGTTAGGGGCTAACGTTGGCGCAAACTTTTAGTACCCAGGGAGTGATTTTCAAGTTCCAACGTTAGCCCAAAAGTTAGGGGCTAACGTTGGGGCTAACTTTTCACCCAAAAGTTTGTGCAAAAGTTTAAGGCTAACTTTAGGTCCAGCTTTTTGCTTCCTGGTTCAATTTCACTTATTCCATTGTCTTCTCTTTACTCCTAACTTTTCCTTCTTGCTCAACCTTTCTCCAAGCTTTCTTCACCTATCATTAATCAACCAAACACATCAAAGCTATGCTTAAAATCATGAGATATTCATTCTTTCATAATATGTGACGATTATAGAATAAAACCTCATGAAATAGCATGAATTCATACATGGTTGATTGAATCAAAGGAAACATGAAAATCTACCCAAATTAGCTTACTTGTAGCTCAAGAAAGTGTACAATTCAAGTGAAAACAAAAGAAAAAGACTAGTTAAAATAGGCTAAGATGACTTGTCATCAATAGCCAAAGGGGTGAGAATTCATAATAGCAAATGAAAATAAAAACAAAACTAGTAAGAACTAATAAAAACTAACTCCTAAAACAAGCAAAAACTAGCAAAGAAGCATATTAACATATATACAATAGCCAATAACATAACACCATTGCAACTCCCCGGCAACGGCGCCATTTTGATGAACAAACTTTTGTGTGGTCTAGAATTTATCTAATGGAGTCTCGTTGTAAAGTATAGTTTCTAAACCAAACAAACAATTCCCACATCAAAAATTTGAGTTGTCACAAGTAACAAACCCCAATAAGAATTAACCGAAGTATTTAGACTCCGGGTCGTCTCACAAGGAATTGCAATGAAGTGTATGCTTATTGGCTATGAAGGGGTAAAGGGGGTTTTTGATTGATAAGAGGGCAAGAAAATAAATGACAAGAAAAGTAAATCAAGCAATTAAAGAAAGCAATTAATAAAGAGAGACATTCATGGAAATGATTGAGATTATAGGCTTTCTATCCTAGTCATGCAATGATTAATTCATCTTACTTAGTCAACTCCAACAAATAGGGAGAAAGTCAAACAAAACTAATCAATCATACCACAATAATAACAAGAATTTATCTTATTACGTCATCTCCAACATTGTAAGAAGGTATCATATTATCTTCCACGAGAGAAAGTCTAATAAGACTAGCTAATCTCAATCCAAAAGTCCTAATCAACTTACTAATTAAATTAGCAAAAGATTAACGTCAATGGAAACAATATTAGCTAACAACTCTAGATCACCAACATGAGTTGGGTTTTGATGACTCAAGATTGCCCAATTACTCTTTCCAAGCCAAGAATGCTCAAAATCTACTCTAAAGCCCGACCAAGCATTTTGTCAAACACTTGGTGGGTACAAAAGGAAAGCATGGTAAATGTGCAAGAATAATAAAATATACCAACTACCAATTGCAAGAAAAGTAAATCAACAACTCAAATCATCAATAAAAGAATATCAAACATTAAATTTCATTAAAGAAAAGATCCAAATCCAACAAAGGGCTCATGAAAATAAAAAGAGACATAAAAGTAAAATTGACAAGAGAACTAAGAAGAATAGAGTAGTAGCAACAAGAAATTAAAAGTAGAAACTAAATTAAAACAAGAATTAAAAGTTGGATTTATGAAAATTAAACCTAAACTACCCTAAATTCTAGAGAGAAGAGAGAGCTTCTCTCTCTAGAATTCTACCCTAAAACATGATGAAAACTAAACTATGACTACTTGGTTCATTCCCCCATCAATCCTTGGGTTCAATAGCATCATAAATGAGTTGGATTGGGCCCAAAATGAGCTAGAAATCACCCCCAACGAAGTGCAAAAAGTGGACCCACGCAGCTCCATCGGTGCGCACGCGTACATGGCGCGTGCGCACCCTGAACGCGAAGCAACATATTACAAATTTTCATCATTTCGAAGCCCCAGATGTTAGCTTTCCAATGCAACTAGAACTGCCTCATTTGGACTTATGTAGCTCAAGTTATGGTCGATTGAGTGCGAAGAGGTCGGGCTTGACAGCTTTATGGTTCCTTCATTTCTTCATGAGTTCTCCCACTTTGCATGCTTTTCTCTTCACTTCCTCCATCCAATACTTGCCTTATAAACCTGAAATTACTTAACAAACATATCAAGGCATCGAATGGAATTAAAGTGAATTAAAATCACCAATTTTAGGGCCTAAAAAGCATGTTTTCACATTTAAGCACAATTCAAGGGAGAATTACAAAACCATGCTATTTCATTAAATAAATGTGAGAAAAGGTGATAAAATCCCCCAAAATAAGCACAAGATAAACCACAAAATCGGGGTTTATCAATATTCCAAGTAGGATCTGGGAAGGGATGACTGTGACGAGCTTCAAACTCGCGAGTGTTGGGCGTAGTGACAGACGCAAAAGGATCAATGGATCCTATTCCAACATGATCGAGAACCGACAGATGATTAGCCGTGCGGTGACAGCGCATTTGGACCATTTTCATTGAGAGGACGGGAGGTAGCCATTGACAACGTGAAACCCAACATAAGCTTGCCATGGAAAGGAGTATGAATGATTGGAAGAAGGCAATAGGAAAGCAGAGGTTCAGAAGGAACAAAGCATCTTCATACGCTTATCTGAAATTCTCACCAATGAATTAAATAAGTATCTCTATCTTATTTTATGTTTTATTCATATTTCAATTATCTTAAACTCTAAAACCATTTGAATCCGCCTGACTGGGATTTACAAGATGACCATAGCTTGCTTCAAGTCGACAATCTCCGTGGGATCGACCCTTACTCACGTAAGGTTTATTACTTGGACGACCCAGTGCACTTGCTGGTTAGTTGTGCGGAGTTGTGACAAAGAGTTGAGATTACAATTGTGCGTACCAAGTTGTTGGCACCATTTATGATCATAATTTCGTGCACCAAGTTTTTGGCGCCGTTGCCGGGGAGTGTTCGAGTTTGGACAACTGACGGTTCATCTTGTTGCTTAGATTAGGTAATTTTATTTTATGTTTAAGCTTTTTACTTTTTATTTTTGAAAATTTTCAAAAGAAAAAAAAGAGAAAAAATTTTCTATTCTGTTCTTCAGAGTTTTTAGGAATGAATTCTAGAGTTTCATGATGATTTGTTGAAGTCTGGGTAGCTGTGAAGCCATGTCTAATCTTTTGGACTGAGGTTTTAACTTACCATCACAAGAGCTTATTGATTTCTATCAATTTTGCTGTTGAAAATAATGATCTGCTAAAGCTTGGCTGGCCATTGGCCATGTCTAGTGTTTTGGACCGAAGCTTTCACTGAAAGCTTGGCTGGCTAGTAAGCCATGTCTAATTCCTGGACCGGAGTTTTAGACTAACATTGCATGATTCCTGGAATTCTCATTAAAAATTTTGAATCTCTTTATTTTCTTTTCCATATAATTTTTGAAAAATCACAAAAAAATTTATAAAATCTTAAAGTAAAAAATATTTTATGTTTCTTGTTTGAGTCTAGTGTCTAATTTAAGTTTGGTGTCAATCGCATGTCTTTATTCTTCTAATTTTCGAAAATTACATGCATTATGTTCTTCATTGATCTTCAAGTTATTCTTGATGATTCTCTTGCTCTGATCTTTAAATTCTCTTGTTTTGTGTCTCTTCTTGTTTCTCATATGCATTTTCAAATTGTTATAGTCGTTAGTATACAAACTTCTAAGTTTGGTGTCTTGCATGCATTGTTGATTTAATCTTAGTTTTCCATGATTAGTTGCATTCTGATTGTTTCTCATCATTAAAAAATTCAAAAAATTTTCAAAGTTATGTCTTTTCAAGTCAATAATACAGAGAATTGAAGATTCAGAACAGACAGCAGAGGAATTACATAGAAAAAGATGGGCGTTCAAAATGCCCAGTGTGGAAGGAAAACTGGCATTTAAACGCCAGCCAGGGTACCTGGCTGGGCGTTAAACGCCCAAAAGGGTAGCATTTTGGGCGTTAAACGCCAGAATGGATACCATTCTGGGCGTTTAATGCCAGGATGGCACAAGAGAGAAGATTTTGTTTTTAAATCAAATCTTTTTCAAACTTTCATAATTTTTCAAAATCAAATTTCTTTCAAATCATATCTTTTCAATCATATCTTTTCAAAATCAATTTCTTTCCATTTTTTTTATTTTCGAAAATTCTTGCTACAATTAATGATTTAATTCAAAATTTTCAAGTTGTTACTTGCCTATTAAGAAAGGATCAAATTTTAAATTCTAGAATCATATCTTCCAATTTCTTGTTAGTCAAGTAATCAACTTTAATTTTAAAACTTTCTTTTTTTTATTTGATTTTCAATCATATCTTCTCAATCACATCTTCTTCAAAATAATTTTAAATCATATCTTTTTGATTTCTAATTTCAAAATCTTTTTCAAAATGAATTAACTATTACCTCAATTTCAATTTTCGAAAGTCATCAACCATTTTTTTTAATTATTTCAAAATCCCTTTAATTTGTTTTGGAAAATTCTTCCCCTCTTCTCACATCCTTCTATTTAAGGACTAACACTCCTTCACTATCAGCAATTCAGACTCTCTCTCTATAAGTTCGAATTGTCTCCTCTCTACCTCCTCCTTCTATTCTTCTTTTCCTCTGACACCTCAAGGAATCTCTATACTGTGACATAGAGGATTCCATACTTTCTTCTCCTCTCTTTCATATGAGCAGGAGCAAGAACAAAGGCATTCTTGTTGAAGCTGATCCTGAACCTGAAAGGACCTTGAAGAGAAAGCTAAGAGAAGCTAAAGTACAACTCTCCGTAGAGGACCTAACATAAATTTTCAAACAAGAAGAAGCCATGGCAGCCAAAAACAACAACAATGCCAATAATGCAAGGAAGGTGCTTGGTGACTTTACTGCACCTACTCCCGACTTCTATGGGAGAAGCATCTCTATCCCTGCCATTGGAGCAAACAATTTTGAGCTTAAGCCTCAATTAGTTTCTCTAATGCAACAGAATTGCAAGTTCCATGGACTTCCATTAGAAGATCCTCATCAGTTCTTAGCTGAATTCTTGCAAATCTGTGAAACTGTTAAGACCAATGGGGTTGACCCTGAGGTCTTGATGCCAGGGCATTTTAGCCAGTTTCACTGACCTTTTCTTTACTGTTTTAGGGTAGTTTCATGTATTTTCTTAGTAAATAAGCAAGTTTTGGGTAGAAATACACTTACATCTTGATTCAAGTAAACATTGTGAACTTTACATGATTTCATGAGAATTATGCATGAATTGAATGACAAATTGGATAATGCATGATCTCATGACTTGGAATAGAGCTTTGATGCACTTTATTTGCTTGATTTCAGGACAAAGAAAGCAAGGAAGAGCCACGTTAGTAGCCACGTTAGTCTAATTAACGTGACCACTAACGTGGAATGGGCATAAGCTTGTGGCGTTAATGAGAAAAGTGATCGCCAATAATGCCTTCGAAAGGCATCATAGCCCACGTTAGTTGCCACGTTAATTACATTAACGTGGGAGCTAACGTGGAAAGAAAAGAGGAGTTCCAACGTTAGTGGTAAAAGTGAACACCACTAACGTTCCAAAAGATCATACATAAGCCACGTTAAGAGCCACGTTAATCTAATTAACGTGAACTCTAATGTGGGAGGAGGAAGAAATCGCCAACGTTAGTGACACTCACCTTTGTCACTAACATTGGACTAGGCCAACATTGTCCACGTTAGTGGTCACGTTAAGACCACTAACGTGAAGGGTAACGTGGAGCAAGGAGTGATAGGCCAACGTTAGTGACACTCACCTTTGTCACTAACGTTGGAGATGACAATTACCACCACGTTAATCTAATTAACGTGAACTCTAACGTGGGAAGGAGGGGAGTTTGGAGCGTTAGTGACAAAGGTAAGTGTCACCAACGCTCTTGAAGCTTAGGCATGCCCATGTTAAGGGTCACGTTAGTTATACTAATGTGAACTCTAACGTGGGGAAAAGAGGCAATTAGCAACGTTATTGGAAAAGGTGAATGCCAATAACGTTTGCAAAGGACCAAGAGGCAATGTTAGTGGTCACATTAGTGCCACTAACGTTGAAGTTAACGTGGATCATTTTAGTTTGGAACGTTAGTGAAAAAGTTGATCGTCACTAACGTTCTTGAACCCACATTTTCACTTAACGTGAACACCACTAACGTCCTAACTAATGTCCATGCCTAACTCACACTTTTTCTGCAAGCAAAGCTGAGCCCACTGAAGACTATAACTGCTTCAACTCAAGATCAAAGGCCCATATCCAAGACTTGAAGAGCCAACTATAAGATCAGAAGAGTAGTATATATAGGAGTAATTTTGAACTAAGGCGGAGCTTTTGGCATTTTGGAGAACTACACTCTGTATATTTTACTTTCTCTGTAACTTCTAGTTTAATTTGACAATGCATTCTTCTTTATCTTTATCCATTTCCAGGGCTATGAACAACTAAACCCCTTTTCATTGGGTTAGGGAGCTCTGTTGTAATTTGATGGATCAATAATAGTTTTCATTATTCTTCTTCTTTCTTTTCTCTTGATTTTACTAGAAGGCTTTAAATCTTCATCCAATTGGGTAGTTGTCTTGGAAAAGAAGCTATTCATACTTGGATCTCTTCGGAACCTTGGAAGAGGAATGAAGAGATCATGCTAGAAATACTTTCTCATGTTGGACCAAATTGGGGTTTGGATGGATATAGTGACATATAATCCTACCAACACTTTGATTTGGGAATACATGTAGTATAATCAGTGACCATACTTCATCTCTTCTCATGAGCAATTAGACCAAGGAATTGGCTATTGATCAAGATTTGAGAGATTGAATTACCAAGGAATTAGAATCCAATCACTTAAGATTTCCAAGGAGATCAATGAATGCATTGATTGAGGAAGAGATGAGAATGAACTTGATCCGGAGAATACAACATCTTCTGGGCCCAATGAATCCCCCATTTCTGATCTTACCCATTCTTTTTACTTTCTGCCATTTACTTTTATGTTCATTTCCCCAAACCCCCGTTTAAGATTCTGCAATTTACTTTCCATCATTTACATTCTGCCATTTACTTCCAGCAATTACATTTTCTGTTATTTACTTTCCTGCCATTTACCTTTCTGTAAATCTCAACCCAATTTCTGCTTAGCTAAACTAGAACATTCCTCTGATTAAAGTTGCTTGACCAATCAATCCCTGTAGGATTCGACCTCACTCTATTGTGAGTTTTTACTTGATGACAATTCGGTATACTTGCCAAAGGAAATTTTGTTGAGAGACAAGTTTTCATGCATCAAGTTTATGGCGCCGTTGCCGGGGATTGATTTTGTATCAACAATGATTAAATTGGTAGATAACTAGATTGGGCATTTTTCTTTGATTTAATTTCATTTGAGTGATTTACTTTCAGTTTTAGTTAATTTTCTTCCCTTTACCCCTTACCCGTTTGTGGTGTTATCTTCATTTTTTTTACAATTCAGTCCACTAACCCACTAACTGTTTGATATATTGCATCACTCACACTAACAGCACCCTTAATAGGAGTAACTTCTCCATCAATTCTCTTTCCTGCTTTTTGCTCTGTTGATTGTATGACAGGTAGAAGAAGCAGGGCTTCAACTACCTTTGATTCTGAACCTGAGAGGACCTTCCTTAGATTAAAGAGGGAAGCAAGAGGAAATAGAGTCGTTGGTGCTGAGGAAGAGGAGAAATATTTTGAACCAAACATGGAGGAGAATATGGAGAACCACCATGAAGAAGAGGCTCACAACCATGGCAGAGAAGGTCCAGTGCATCATGTTGGGCAAGAGAAAAGAGTTCTGGGCTCTTACATCAATCCAAACCCAGGAAATTGCAAAAGTAGCATCCAAAAGCCAACCATACATGCCAATAACTTTGAACTAAAACCCCAACTCATCGCCCTTGTTCAGAACAACTGTTCATTAGGAGGAAGTGTCCAAGAAGACCCCAATCAACATCTCACCACCTTCCTAAGGATATGTGATACTGTGAAGTCTAATGGTGTTCATCCTGACACCTATAGATTGCTTTTGTTCCCCTTTTCACTCAAGGACAAAGCATCTAAATGGCTGGAATCTTTCCCGAAGGAGAGTTTAACAACATGGGAAGATGTGGTGAACAAATTCATGGCGAGATTCTACCCTCCTAAGAGAATTAATAGGTTGAGAGCTGAAGTACAAACATTCAGGCAACAAGATGATGAAACTCTCTATGAAGCATGGGAGAGGTTTAAGGACTTGACAAGAAGGTCCCCACCAGACATGTTCAATAAATGGGTGCAGTTACATATTTTCTATGAGGGTCTTTCTTATGAATCAAAGAAGGCAGTAGACCATTCATCCGGGGGATCTCTAAACAAAAAGAAGACCATTGAAGAAGCCATAGATGTCATTGAGACTGTAGCTGAGAATGATTACTTCTATGCTTCTGAAAGGGGCAATACTAGAGGAGTGATAGAGCTGAACAACGTGGATGCACTACTAGCTCAAAACAAGATGATCACCAAGTAGCTGGCTGACCTCACCAAGAAGATGGAAAGGAAATAGGTAGCAGCAGTCACCACCTCATCAGCAGCTCAAGAAGGAGTGAACGTAGAGGTAGAGGGTGATCATGAACAAGACAACTACATTGGGAACTCACCTAGGCAGACCCATGATCCATACTCCAAAACTTATAATCCTGGTTGGAGGAACCACCCGAACTTTGGGTGGGGAAATCAACAAGATCAAGTCCAAGATCAGAGACGTCACAACCCCAACAACAATGCAGCTCACCAACATTCCACACAGAGATCATATCAGCACCCACCTAACAATACCTCTCAACATCCATATCAAAACCAAAATGGCCCTTCTCACCTTCTCATCCTCAACTCACCATCATCCGAAGATAGACTCTCAAGGATTGAGACTCTACTTGAAGGCATATGTAAGGAAATTCAAGATAACAAGGTATTCAAAGAGGAGGTGCGAGCTAATATAAAAAACCAGGGAGACACCATCAAGAGGCTGGAATTTTAAGTGGGATACCTTTCTGAGAAGATTCCCAAACCTACTGACAGCTTCTCAAGTGACACAGAGAAAAACCCGAGAGGTGAAGCAAAGAAAATAAGATGGGAAGAATGCAAGATGGTCACTATAAGTGATAGGGGGACTGAAGAAGAGCTGAACAAACCCTTAGAACATTCTGGAGATACTTCAGCAGAGAAGCAGGAAGAGGGTAACCAAGAAACCAAAACTACACAGAAGGAGATTCTGAAACTCTATGCACCTTTTCCCCAAAGACTCAAAGGTGGTGTAGAAAAGAGAATATAATCAAAGTTCCTCGACATGTTTGCATCCCTTCAAGTAAACATACCATTTATCAAGGCTCTCCAACAAATGCCCTCATACATTAAGTGTATGAAGGAGCTGCTGACCAGGAAAAGCTCACTCAAAGGAAGGCAAACAATAGTGATGAATAAGGAGTGTAGTGCTCCTATTCAACTAGAGTTGCCTACAAAAGGAAGGATCCAGGGAGTTTTCACATCCCCTGTGCCATAGGAAAAACAAGGTTTGATAAAGGACTCTGTGACCTGGGAGCAAGCATCAACTTAATGCCTTTATCCCTCATGAAGAAGCTGCAGATCAATGAGCTAACGCCTACAGACGTAGTCATCAAGCTGGCTGACAAAACTAAAAAACAAGCAGTAGGAGTGGTTGAAAACGTGTTGGTAAAGGTTGGAAACTACTTCCTTCCCACAGACTTTGTCATATTGGAAATGGAAGAGAGTCACCTCCACCCAATCATATTGGGAAGACCATTCCTAGCCACAGCCAGAGCACTTATAGATGTGGAGCGAGGATAGCTAATACTGAGAATACATGATGAACAACTTACCTTCAATGTCTTCAAACCCTCACAAGAAGCAGATCAAGAAAACAAGGAACCAAGGGAAGATCACAACAAGGCACTGGTGAAAGAAATAAGCACCGAAACACAAACAGTACACCCTGGAATCCCTTTGGTTGGTAAGCAAAACAGTCAGAAGGTGCCACAGCTAAAGGAAACCCAAGAAGAGCTAAAACCACCAGAGTCATATGAGACCAGCAACAAGATTTCCTCGGAAAAAGAGGCCATAAGGAGCAGGGTAGCGTTAAAAGAAACAAGGAAGAAGGCACCAAGGGGATGGAGGAACAAAAAGATCCCTACAGAGGATTTCTCTCAAGGGGATAAAGTGATCTCAGCTCATCTTCCAGCTATTCCACCTCATCTCCCCACCATCCCATCTTAGCTGCCTAAAGTTTTCACCATCAGCAGAATTCTCTCCTTAGAACATGTGGAGATCCTTAATGAAGCCAATGGAGATAGATTCACTGTGACGGGAGAAGATCTGAAGCATTACCAACCACCCTGACAAAGGCAGAACGTCAAGCTAGTGACGCTAAAGAAGCGCTTCATGGGAGGCAATCCATGTTTTATATGCTTTTAAAGTAGTTAATAAAGCAAGGTTCATGAATTCCAAATCAACTTTGACATACACTTAAATGAATCCTTGTATGCAACATATAGTGAAGAACAAGTTTGGTGTTCAAGGCACACTAAGAGAACATAAATGCAATTCATATCATGTCACTCTTAGAACCTTGAACAAATCTTTTTACACCACATGGCCACAAACTAAGTTTGGTGTCACCAATGTTACATACATGGATAGTTAAATAGTCAGTTGGTTTGCATTCATGAATAGCACTTAGTTAGTTAAAAACAAAAATTTTAAAAAGTAGTTATCCCATTTTCTAATTTTGCCGCCAACTTTCAACGTTATTAATGTTATTCCTTTGTCTTGTATAGAAATTAAAGGAAGGATTAAAGAGAAATTGATGGGACAAGTGAAGAAGGAGGGTTTGGCCACTTCAAAAAAATAGGGACTATACACATGTCTTCAAAGGGAATACATTGGGAAATGTTGCCATGCAACATTGGAAGAATAACACCCTTGGAAACCGAACCACTCATATCATAAAAGTGATGATCCTTGTGCCCATCCCATGCTAAACCCCATCCATCCATTATTAGCCCACACCATCAATCCACACTTTTCATTTACTCAACACTTCTCTATATAAGTGGTTCTTAGTCCGTACCTCTTTACATTCCAATTCCCCTTTCTTTGTATTTCTCACTCTCGGAACTCAACACCTCTTACCCCATCGAAAGCACTCTCACCCACTCCCTTAACTACACCCTATCCTAACCCGGCCAAATTCCATCAACTATCCACACCCTTTAACACCTTCACATATCAAAGGTCACTTATGGCATCATCAAGCTCCAAAAGGCGAAAGGGAAAGACACCGGCGAAAGGGAAAGACACTTATGGCATCATCAAGACCACCTTTCATGAGCTTTAATTCGAACGTATAAAACACAAGAAAGTATTTCCAGAGCTGACATTCCAATTCAACAATGATGACTGCCTGCAGATTAGAGAAAAGATTGAACAGAGGGGTTGGCAAGAGCTCATGAACCCAGAAACAAAGATAAATGCAAATCTCATTAAGGAGTTCTATGCCAATATAGCCAGAGAAGACAATACCGAGGCTCCTACCTTCAAAAGCTATGTGAGAGGAACATAGGTGGATTTCAGTCCCAATGCTATAATGAGGACACTTTATTTTAGATCACAACCCTCTGACAAGCCAAGTTATCAAGCAAGAATAAGTAATGGCCCCGACAATGATGAGCTTGAAGAAATTGTGAATGACGTGTGTCATAGGATCGGATTGGGAAAGGTATTCGGATAAGAGGCCACGATTCATTAGAAGAGGAGATCTCATCCCGGAAGTCAAAGGATGGTTTGAGCTCGTGAGAAGATCTATCCTTCCAGCCTCGAACAATTCTGAGGTCAACATTGCTCGAGCTACTATGCTATATTGCATTATGAGCGGTGGAGACATCAATGTACATGAATTATAGCTGAGGGAATCCAAGAAGCAGCCGAAAAGAGTGATCCGAGTGCTCGGCTTTTGTATCCTAGTACCATCCTGAGACTATGTAAGAAAGCCAAGGTGGTCTTCAAAGACAGCAATCCACATTGGGTAAACCCTGGGAGGTTAGTTACGCTTCAGCGTATAACTTATGTGGCACCCGCCCAACAACAAAGAAGGCCTCAAATAAGGAAAAGAACATCACAAGAAGGACCTCACCAAGAAGAACCTCATCAAGAAGAATACCAGCAAGAAGAGTACTATGATCCAACCAATATAAATCTGGTTCATATTCAAGGAGCCATTGAGGACTTGGCAAGGAGACATATGGAAGGACAAGAGCAACAACTACACTTTCAATCCCAACGGATGGATCATCAGGAAGAACTACTTGCCAACTGGATGAATCAACAAGGAGAGTGGCAGAAACAACAAATGGAGTAGCAACAGGAACACTACTCCTAGCTCACTCAAGCCATCAATCAAGTGACTGAAAGGCAAGAATGTCAAGATAAATGCCTTCAAGAACTCAACCAACGTCAGCTAGCTCAGATGAAAGCATTCAACGAGTTCAGCGTGCTTAATGAAGGACGGCAACTACATAGGGAAGAATTCAACATAAACACTCAAGCCAAGTTGAACTATGTGTCCGGGCATATGCATCATTTGCACTCTGCAATCCCAAGGTATGATTCAGTCCAAAAAGATCTAACAGAACAAGAGGAAGGGGAAAGTGAAACAACAGAAGGAAACATTGAAAAAGAAGATGGAAGATGCTGGCTTCTGGAAAAAGTTGGTCGGAAAGCGCAAGGGAAATGGGGGTTCAAGCACTCAAGAAGGACACAAAGAGGACGAACAAGAGAGAGAGCATGGGCAGCCCCATGAGTAAAAGGTGGTGGAGTTCCCTCTTCGTTTTATCTTTTTCAAGTCTAAATAAGGAAAATCATGTATGAAATAGAACATGCTTCCATAGTAGCTTAGGAATTTTCAATTCTATCTTTAGCATTTTCAGTTATTAAGTTATGTGTGCTGGTCCAAGTTACCTGTTTTCATTTTTATCCTACTTACTTGTATGCTTGCCCTTTGAATTCAATAAAAGAGAATGCTATGAAAGAAACTAGAGTAGGGTTCATATGGTGAAGTAAGTCCTCAAGGTTGGTGGTGGGATAATAGATTAGCTAAGTTGGATCACCTATAAGGTATGAGGGCACTCATGTGTATTGAAGTACATGCTTGAAGCACATTCTATGAGATTAGCCAAACAACAAGATCCTAATAAGAAAAAAAGAAAGAACAATAAGAGTTTGAAAAAGAAAGAAAAATAATAAGAAATAAGGCTAGGCACCAAGGGTTTGAATACTGAGGCATATGTCTGTAGTGCTCCTGTGCAAAGGATATGCTTGGATGACTAAGCTCTCAGGGGTGCCTTATCACTTGGTAACTTGGGTTAACTAACTCGGGATTATCATCTGAAAGTCCACTATCAAGAGAAACTTTTGCTACAGAACATTTAGTAACCCAAAGAGGTGCTGAACACCAAGGCCTCAAAGAAAGAAAATAACAAACCATGTGCCTATGGTGTGCATGTATGGGGGAGAGAGACTTGAGGGAGTAAGTCCTTAGGGGTGTTTCAACACCTAGCACCTTGAACCAACTGGTTCGGGAGTGTTGGCTGAAAGCTTACTTTAAAGAGTTGCCCCCTCACAGAGCACTTAGCCTAAGGATGCAATAAACCCTGAGAAAAAAAAGGGAGGATCAAAGAATAAGGATCTCATAGGATGCAATCAAGCAAGTATTCAAGAGCATGATAAGGACCTGGAAACCAGTAAAGGAATGAACCTAAGTTGCTATGCATGAAACCCCATAAACCAAGAGCTTTACTTCTATAATAAGAACTTGTTTTTCTCGTTCTTTCATTCATCATTCTGATGTTTCAGTACTTGCTTAGGGACAAGCAAGCTTTAAGTTTGGTGTTGTGATGCCAGGGCATTTAGGCTAGTTTCACTGACCTTTTCTTTACTGTTTTAGGGTAGTTTCATACATTTTCTTAGTAAATAAGCAAGTTTTGGGTAGAAATACACTTGCATCTTGATTCAAGCAAACATTGTAAACTTTACATGATTTCATGAGAATTATGCATGAATTGAATGACAAATTGGATAATGCATGATCTCATGACTTGGAATAGAGCTTTGATGCACTTTATTTGCTTGATTTCAGGACAAAGGAAGCAAGGAAGAGCTACGTTAGTAGCCACGTTAGTCTAATTAACGTGACCACTAACGTGGAATGGGCATAAGCTTGTGGCGTTAATGAGAAAAGTGATCGCCAATAACGCCTTCGAAAGCCCACGTTAGTTACATTAACGTGGGAGCTAACGTGGAAAGAAAAGAGGAGCTCCAACGTTAGTGGTAAAAATAAACACCACTAACATTCTAAAAGGCCATACATAAGCCACGTTAAGAGCCACGTTAATCTAATTAACGTGAACTCTAACGTGGAGATTAGAGGAGAACGCCAATGTTAGTGACACTCACCTTTGTCACTAACGTTGAAACAGGCCAAGATTGCCCATGTTAGTGGTCACATTAAGACTAGGCCAACATTAGTGGTCATGTTAAGACCACTAACGTGAAGGGTAACGTGGAGCAAGGAGTGATAGGCCAACGTTAGTGACACTCACCACACTCACCTTCGTTGGAGATGGCAATTACCACCACGTTAGTGGCCACGTTAATCTAATTAACGTGAACTCTAACATGGGAAGGAGGGGGGCATTTGGAGCATTAGTAACAAAGGTAAGTATCACTAACGCTCTCGAAGCTTAGGCATGCCCACGTTAAGGGTCACGTTAGTTATACTAACGTGAACTCTAACGTGGGGAAAAGAGGCAATAAGCAACGTTATTGGAAAAGGTGAATGCCAATAACGTTTGTGAAGGACCAAGAGGCAACGTTAGTGGTCACGTTAGTGCCACTAACGTTGAAGTTAACGTGGATCATTTTTGG
>NC_029791.2:66089111-66095202 GCF_000816755.2 Arachis ipaensis | reverse complement strand
ATAACCCACGCGAAAGCCCACGTTAGTTACATTAACGTGGGAGCTAACGTGGAAAGAAAAGAGGAGCTCCAACGTTAGTGGTAAAAGTGAACACCACTAACATTCCAAAAGGCCATATATAAGCCACGTTAAGAGCCACGTTAATCTAATTAACGTGAACTCTAACGTGGGAGGAGGAAGAAATCGCCAATGTTAGTGACACTCACCTTTGTCACTAACGTTGGACTAGGCCAACATTGCCCACATTAGTGGTCATGTTAAGACCACTAACGTGAAGGGTAACGTGGAGCAAGGAGTGATAGGCCAACGTTAGTGACACTCACCTTTGTCACTAACGTTGGAGATGGCAATTACCACCACGTTAGTGGCCACGTTAATCTAATTAACGTGAACTCTAACGTGAGAAGGAGGGGCGTTTGGAGCGTTAGTGACAAAGGTAAGTGTCACCAACGCTCTTGAAGCTTAGGCATGCCCACGTTAAGGGTCACGTTAGTTATACTAACGTGAACTCTAACGTGGGGAAAAGAGGCAATTAGCAACGTTATTAGAAAAGGTGAATGCCAATAACGTTTGCGAAGGACCAAGAGGCAACATTAGTGGTCACGTTAGTGCCACTAACATTGAAGTTAATGTGGATCATTTTGGTTTGGAACGTTAGTGAAAAAGGTGATCGTCACTAACTTTCTCGAACCCACATTTTCACTTAACGTTAACACCACTAACGTCCTAACTAACGTCCATGCCTAACTCACACTTTTTCTGCAAGCAAAGCTGAGCCCACTGAAGACTATAACTGCTTCAACTCAAGATCAAAGGCCCATATCCAAGACTTGAAGAGCCAACTAGAAGATCAGAAGAGTAGTATATATAGGAGTAGTTTTGAACTAAGGGGGAGCTTTTGGCATTTTGGAGAACTGCACTCTGTATATTTTACTTTCTCTGTAATTTCTAGTTTAATTTGACAATGCATTCTTTTTTATCTTCTTCCATTTCCAGAGCTATGAACAACTAAACCCCTTTTCATTGGGTTAGGGAGGTCTGTTGTAATTTGATGGATCAATAATAGTTTTCATTATTCTTCTTCTTTCTTTTCTCTTGATTTTACTAGAAGGCTTTTGGTGCACGAAATTGTGATCATCAATGGCACCAACAACTTGGTACACACAATTGTAATCTCATCTCTTTGTCACAACTCCACACAACTAACCAGCAAGTGCACTGGGTCGTCCAAGTAATAAACCTTACGTGAGTAAGGGTCGATCCCACGGAGATTGTCGGCTTGAAGCAAGCTATGGTCATCTTGTAAATCTCAGTCAGGAGGATTCAAATGGTTATGGAGAATTGATAATTAAAAGATAAATAAAACATAAAATAAAGATAGAGATACTTATGTAATTCATTGGTAGGAATTTCAGATAAGCGTTTGAAGATGCTTTGTTCCTTCTGAACCTCTGCTTTCCTATTGGCTTCTTCCAATCATTCATACTCCTTTCCATGGCAAGCTTTATGTTGGGCATCACCGTTATCAATGGCTACTTCCCGTCCTCTCAGTGAAAATGTTCCAAATGCGCTGTCACCGCACGGCTAATCATCTGTCGGTTCTCGATCATGTTGGAATAGGATCCATTGATCCTTCTGTGTCTGTCACTACGCCCAACACTCGCGAGTTTGAAGCTCGTCACAGTCATCCCTTCCCAGATCCTACTCAGAATACCACAGACAAGGTTTAGACTTTTCGGATCTCAGGAATGGCCGCCAATAATTCTAACCTATACCACGAAGGTTCTAATCTTAGATTAGAAACCCAAGAGATACACATTCAAGCTTGATTGCATGTAGAACGGAAGTAGTTGTCAGGCACGTGTTCTTAGGTGAGAATTGTGATGAGTGTCACGGATCATCACATTCATCATGTTGAAGAAGAAATGGATATCTTAGAACAGAAATAGGCTTGAGTTGAATAGAAAAATAATAGTACTTTGCATTAATTCATGAGGAACAGCAGAGCTCCACACCTTAATCTATGGTGTGTAGAAACTCCACCGTTGAAAATACATAAGTGAAAATAGTCTAAGCATGGCCGAATGGCCAGCCTCAAAGGTCTAAGGACTTAACGTCCAAAGATCATCCAAATACAATAGTAAAAGGTCCTATTAGTAGAAAACTAGTAACCTAGGGTTTACAGAAATGAGTAAATGATGCAGAATCCACTTCCAGTCCCACTTAGTGTGTTCTTGGGCTGAGTATTGAAGCTTTCATGTGTAGAGACTTTTCTTGGAGTTAAACGCCAGCTTTTGTGCCAGTTTAGGCGTTTTAACTCCAGCTTTTATGCCAGTTCTGGCGTTTTGATGCCAGAATTTCTATGCTGACTTGGAACGCCGGTTTGGGCCATCAAATCTTGGGCAATGTATAGAGTATTATATATTTCTGGAAAGCCCAGGATGTCTACTTTCCAACGCAATTAAGAGAGCGACAATTGGGCTTCTGTAGCTCCAGAAAATTTACTTCGAGTGCAGGGAGGTTAGAATCCAATAGCATCTGCAGTCCTTTTTCAGCCTCTGAATCAGATTTTTGCTCAGGTCCCTCAATTTCAGCCAGAAAATACCTGAAATCACAGAAAAACACACAAACTCATAGTAAAGTCTAGAAATGTGATTTTTATTTAAAAACTAAAAAAAACATAATAAAACTAACTAAAACATACTAAAAACATACTAAAAACAATGCCAAAAAGCGTATAAATTATTCGCTCATCACAACACCAAACTTAAATTGTTGCTTGTCCCCAAGCAACTGAAAATCAAATATGATAAAAAGAATAGAATATACAATGAATTCCAAAAACATCTATTAAGATCAATCTTAATTAGATGAGCAGGGCTTTTAGCTTTTTGCTTCTGAACAGTTTTGGCATCTCACTTTATCCTTTGAAGTTCAGAATGATTGGCATCTATAGGAACTCAGAATTCAGATAGTGTTATTGATTCTCCTAGTTCAGTATGTTGATTCTTGAACACAGCTACTTTATGAGTTTTGGCCATGACCCTAAGCATTTTGTTTTCCAATATTACCACTGGATACATAAATGCCATAGACACATAACTGGGTGAACCTTTTCAGATTGTGACTTAGCTTTGCTAGAGTCCCCAATTAGAGGTGTCCAGAGCTCTTAAGCACACTCTTTTTGCTTTGGACCACGACTTTAACCGCTCAATCTCAAGTTTTTACTTGACACCTTCACGCCACAAGCACATGGTTAGGGACAGCTTGGTTTAGCCGCTTAGGCCAGGATTTTATTCTTGTGGGCCCTCCTATCCACTGATGCTCAAAGCCTTAGATCCTTTTTATTTTACCCTTGCCTTTTAATTTAAAAGGCTATTGGCTTTTTCTGCTTGCTTTTTTTTTTATTCACTTCTTTTTCTTGCTTTAAGAATCATTTTTATGATTTTTCAGATCATCAATAACATTTCTCCTTTTCCATTATTCTTTCAAGAGCCAACAATTTTAACATTTATAAACAACAAATTCAAAAATATGCACTGTTCAAGCATTCATTCAGAAGAACAAAAAGTATTGCCACCACATCAAAATAATTAAACTATTTTAAAATTAAAAATTCATGTACTTCTTTTTCTTTTTGCAATTAAAAACATTTTTCATTTAAGAAAGGTGATGGATTCATAGGACATTCATAACTTTAAGACATAGACTCTGAGACACTAATGATCATGTAATAAAGACACAAATATAGATAAACATAAAGCATAAAAATTCGAAAAAAAGAAAAATAAGGAACAAGGAAATTAAAGAACGGGTCCACCTTAGTGATGGCGACTAGTTCTTCCTCTTGAAGATCTTATGGAGTGCTTGAGCTCCTCAATGTCTCTTCCTTGCCTTTGTTGCTCCTCTCTCATGACTCTTTGATCTTCTCTAATTTCATGAAGGAGGATGGAATGCTCTTGGTGCTCCATCCTTAGTTGTCCCATATTGGAACTTAATTCTCCTAGGAAGGTGTTAATTTGCTCCCAATAGTTTTGTGGAGGAAAATGCATCCCTTGAGGCATCTCAGGGATTTCATGATGAGGAATTTCCTCATGTTCTTGTCCATGA
This sequence comes from Arachis ipaensis, assembly GCF_000816755.2. Taxonomy (NCBI): domain Eukaryota; kingdom Viridiplantae; phylum Streptophyta; class Magnoliopsida; order Fabales; family Fabaceae; genus Arachis; species Arachis ipaensis. Next base: position 66,091,092 of record NC_029791.2, on the reverse strand, counting down.
GTCGGATCTCTTGTTTGCTCAATCCTTTTCTTAGTGATGGGCATGTCCTCATCAATGAGGATGTCTTCCTCTATGTCAATTCTAGCTGAATTGCAAAGGTGACAAATGAGATGAGGGAAGGCTAACCTTGACAAAGTAGAGGACTTGTCCGCCACCTTGTAGAGTTCTAGGGATATAACCTCATGAACTTCTACTTCCTCTCAAATCATGATGCTATGGATCATGATAGCCCGGTCTATAGTAACTTCAGACTGGTTGCTAGTGGGAATGATTGAGCGTTGGATGAACTCCAACCATCCCCTAGCCACGGGCTTGAAGTCATGCCTTCTTAGTTGGACCGACTTCCCTCTTGAATCTCTTTTCCATTGAGCGCCCTCTTCACAAATGTCTATGAGGACTTGGTCCAACCTTTGATCAAAGTTGACCCTTCTAGTGTAGGGGTGTGCATCTCCTTGCATCATTGGCAAGTTGAATGCTAACCTTACATTTTCTGGACTGAAATCTAAGTATTTCCCCCGAACCATTGTAAGCCAATTATTTGGGTCCGGGTTCACACTTTGATCATGGTTCTTGGTGATCCATGCATTCGCATAGAACTCTTGAACCATTAAGATTCCGACTTGTTGAATGGGGTTGGTGAGAACTTTCCAACCTCTTCTTCGAATCTCATGCCGGATCTCCGGATATTCACCCTTTTTGAGCTTGAAAGGGACCTCAGAAATCACTTTCTTCTTGGCCACAATTTTATAGAAGTGGTCTTGATGCACCTTTGAGATGAATCTCTCCATCTCCCATGACTCGGAGGCGAAAGCTTTTGCCTTCCCTTTCCTCTTTCTAGAGGTTTCTCCGGCCTTAGGTACCATAAATGGTTATGGAAAAACAAAAAGTTTTAGCTTTTACCACACCAAACATAGAAGGTTTCCTCGTCCTCGAGCAAAAGAAGAAGGAAGAGAGTAGAGAAAGAAGAAATAGAGGAGATGGAGGGGGGTTAGTGGTTCGGCCAAGGGGGAGAAGTAGTGTTTAAGATGTGTGAAAATGAAGGGGTGAAGATGGGTTTATATAGGAGTGGGGAGAGGGTAAGTGGTTTGAATTTGAATGGTGAGGTAGGTGGGGTTTTATGATGGATGGATGTGGATTGGTGAAGAGTTTATGGAGAAGAGGGTGGGATTTGATAGGTGAGGGGTTTTTGGGGAAGAAGTATTGAGTTGATTGGTGAAGGGTATTTGGGGAAATGAATTATGGAAATGTGTGAAGAAGAGAGAGTGAGTTGAGGTTGGTGGGGATCCTGTGGGTCCACAGATCCTGAGGTGTCAAGGATTTCTCATCCCTGCACCAATTAGGCGTGCAAAACGCCTTCTGTTGCCAATCCTGGCGTTAAACGCCAGGTTGCTGCCCATTTCTGGCGTTTAACGCCAACTTCTTGCCCTTTTCTAGCGTTAAATGCCAGTCTGGTGCCCTTACTGGCGTTTAAACGCCAGTAGGCTTCTCCTCCAGGGTGTGCTATTTTTCATTCTGTTTTTCAGTTTGTTTTTGCTTTTTCAATTGTTTTTGTGACTTCACATGATCATCAACCTATAGAAAATGTAAAATAACAATGGAAAATAGAAATTTAACATAGATAAGTAAAATTGGGTTGCCTCCCAACAAGCGCTTCTTTAATGTCAATAGCTTGACAGTGGGCTCTCATGGAGCCTCACAGATACTCAGAGCATGATAATAGCCTCTCAACACCAAACTTAGAGTTTGGTTGTGGCCTCCCAACACCAAACTTAGAGTTTGAATGTGGGAATTTTGTTTGACTCTGCATTGAGAGAAGCTTTTCATACTTCCTCTCTATGGTTACAGAGGGAGATCCTTGAGCTTTAAACACAAGGGAGTCCTCATTCACTTAAAGGATCAATTCTCCTCTGTCAACATCAATCACAGCTCTTGCTGTGGCTAGGAAGGGTCTGCCAAGGATGATGGATTCATCCATACACTT
>NC_029791.2:66082696-66089059 GCF_000816755.2 Arachis ipaensis | reverse complement strand
TAACATCTTCATCCTCTTCAGAGGAAGAATACTCATCAGGGCTCATGAATGGAAGAAGTAAATTCAATGAAATCTCTATGGTCTCAGTGTGAGCCTCAGATTCCCATGGTTCCTCATTAGGGAACTCCTTGGAGGACAATGGACGTCTATTGAGGTCTTCCTCTGTGGAAATCACTGCGTTTCCCTCCTCTATGCATTCGACCATGTGGGACGTGTTTATGGCCTTGCATTCTCTTTTTGGGTTCTCTTCTGTATTGCTTGGGAGAGTACTAGGAGGGAGTTCAGTAACTTTCTTACTCAGCTGACCCACCTGTGCCTCCAAATTTCTAATGGAGGACCTTGTTTCAGTCATGAAACTTAGTGTGGTTTTAGATAGATCAGAGACTATGGCTGCTAAGCTAGAGAGACTCTGCTCAGAATTCTCTGTCTGTTGCTGAGAAGATGATGGAAAAGTTTTGCTATTGCTAAACCTATTTCTTCCACTATTATTGTTGTTGAAACCTTGTTGAGGCTTCTGTTTATCCTTCCATGAGAGATTTGGATGATTTCTCCATGAAGGATTATAGGTGTTTCCATAGAGTTCTCCCATGTAATTCACCTCTTCCATTGCTGGGTTCTCAGGATCATAAGCTTCTTCTTCAGATGAAGCTTCTTTGCTATTGCCTTTTGCTGCTTGCATTCCATACAGACTCTGAGAAATCATATCGACTTGTTGAGTCAATATTTTGTTCTAAGCCAATATGGCATTCAGAGTATCAATCTCAAGAACTCCTTTCTTATGATTTGTCCCATTATTCACAGGATTCCTTTCAGAAGTGTACATGAATTGGTTATTTGCAACCATTTCAATGAGTTCCTGAGCTTCTGCAGGCGCCTTCTTCAGATGAAGAGATCCTCCAGCAGAGTTGTCCAATGACATATTGGACAGTTCAGATAGACCATCATAGAAAATACCTATGATGCTCCATTCTGAAAGCATGTCAGAAGGACACCTTCTGATCAATTACTTGTATCTTTCCCAGGCTTCATAGAGGGATTCACCTTCCTTTTGTCTGAAGGTTTGGACTTCCACTCTAAGCTTGCTCAATTTTTGAGGTGGAAAGAATTTTGCCAAGAAGGTATTGACTAGCTTTTCCCAAGAGTTCAGGCTTTCTTTAGGTTATGAATCCAACCATGTTCTAGCTTTATCTCTTATGCTCTTCCCTTTAGCTCTGTCTACAGACTTACGCTCTTCTCTTTTTCTGTAAGAGACAGAGCTAGGACATGGTTGGACTCACAACCTAAAGAAAGCCTGAACTCTTGGGAAAAGCTAGTCAATGTCTTCTTGGCAAAGTTCTTTCCACCTCAAAAATTGAGTAAGCTTAGAGTGAAAGTCCAAACCTTCAGACAGAAGGAAGGTGAATCCCTCTATGAAGCTTGGGAAAGATACAACTAATTGATCAGAAGGTGTCCTTCTGACATGCTTTCTGAATGGAGCATCATAGGTATCTTCTATGATGGTCTGTCTGAACTGTCTAAGATGTCATTGGACAGTTCTGCTAGAGGATCTCTTCATCTGAAGAAGACGACTGCAGAAGCTCAGGAACTCATTGAGATGGTTGTAAATAACTAATTCATGTACACTTCTGAAAGGAATCTTGTGAATAATGGGACAAATTAGAAGAAAGGAGTTCTTGAGATTGATACTCTGAATGCCATATTGGCTCAGAATAAAATATTGACTCAGCAAGTCAATATGATTTCTCAGAATCTGTCTGGCATGCAAGCAGCAACAGGTAGTACCAAAGAAGCTTCATCTAAAGAAGAAGCTTATGATCCTGAGAATCCAGCAATGGAAGAGGTGAATTACATGGGAGAACCCTATGGAAACACCTATAATCCTTCATGGAGAAGTAATCCAAATCTCTCATGGAAGGATCAACAGAGGCCCCAACAAGGCTTCAACAACAGTAATGGTGGAAGAAATAGGTTTAGCAATAGCAAGCCTTTTCCATCATCTTCTCAGCAACAGACAAAGAATTCTAAGCAGAACTACTCTGACTTAGCAACTGTAGTTTCTGATCTAATTAAGACCACTCAGAGTTTCATGACTGAAACAAGGTCCTCTATTAGAAATTTGGAGGCACAAGTGGGTCAGCTGAGTAAGAAAGTTACTGAACTCCCTCCTAGTACTCACCCAAGCAATACAGAAGAGAACCCAAAGAGAGAATGCAAGGCCATAAACACGTCCCACATGGCCGAATGCATAGAGGAGGGAAATGCAGTGATTTCCACTTAAGAAGACCTCAATGGACATCCACTAGCCTCCAAGGAGTTCCCTAATGAGGAACCATGGGAATCTGAGGCTCATACAGAGACCATAGAGATTCCATTGAATCTACTTCTACCATTCATGAGCTCTAATGAGTATTCTTTCTCTGAAGAGGATGAAGTTGTTACTGAAGAGCAAGTTGCCAAGTACCTTGGAGCAATCATGAAGCTAAATGCCAAGTTATTTGGTAATGAGACTTGGGAGGATGAACCCCCCTTGCTCACCAAAGAACTAGATGACTTGACTAGGCAGAGATTACCTCAGAAGAGACCGGATCCTGGAAAGTTCTCAATACCTTGTACCATAGGCACCATGACCTTTGAGAAGGCTCTGTCTGACCTAGGGTCAAGCATAAACCTCATCCCTCTCTCTGTAATGGAGAAGCTAGGGATCTTTGAGGTAGAAGCTGCAAGAATCTCACTAGAGATGGCAGACAATTCAAGAAAACAGGTTTATGGACTTGTAGAAGATGTCTTGGTAAAGGTTGAAGACCACTACATCCCTGCTGATTTTATAATCCTAGACACTGGGAAGTGTATGGATGAATCCATCATCCTTGGCAGACCCTTCCTAGCCACAGCAAAAGCTGTGATTGATGTTGACAGAGGAGAATTGGTCCGTCAAGTGAATGAGGACTCCCTTGTGTTTAAGGCTCAAGGATCTCCCTCTGTAACCATGGAGAGGAAGCATGAAAAGCTTCTCTCAATGCAGAGTCAAATAGAGCCCCCATATTTAAACTCTAAGTTTGGTGTTGGGAGGCTATCATCATGCTCTGAGTATCTGTGAGGCTCCATGAGAGCCCACTGTCAAGCTATTGACATTAAAGAAGTGCTTGTTGGGAGGCAACCCAATATTATTTAATTATATCTATTTATTTTCCATTGTTATTTTATGTTTTCTGTAGTTTGATGATCATGTGAAGTCACAAAAATAACTGAAAAAGCAAAAATAGAATGAAAAATAGTATTAAAAATAGCACACCCTGGAGGAGAAGCTTACTGGCGTTTAAACGCCAGTAAGGGTAGCAGAATGGGCATTAAGCGCCCAGTCTGGCACAATTCTAGGCATTTAACGCCAGAAATGGACACCAAGCTGGCGTTTAATGCCAGAAAAAGGCAAGAGCTGGCGTTTAACGCCAGAAAGGGGAGAAAAGCTGGCATTAAACGCCAGAAATGGGCAGCAACCTGGCTTTTAACGCCAAGATTGGCACAGGAAGGGGTGTTTACTTGCCAATATGGTGCAGGGATGAGAAATCCTTGACACCTCAGGATCTATGAATCCTACAGGATCCTCACCTACCTCATCTCTCTCTCTCTTCTTCACACCTTCCCATTACACCCTTCTCCCCTTCACCAATCACCTGAATACCTCTTCCCCAAAAACCACTCACCTATCAAATCCTACCCTCTTCTCCATAATCTCTTCACCAATCCACATCCATCCACTATAAAACCCCACTACCTCACCTTTCAAATTCAAACCACTTTCCCTCCCAAACCCACCCATACATGGCTGAACCCTACCCCTCTCTCCACTCCTATATAAACCCATCTTCACTCCTTCATTTTCACAAATCATACATACTACTTACCCCTTGGCCGAATCATTAAACCCCCCTCTGTCTCCTCTATTTCTTCTTTTTCTACCCTCTTCTTTTATCTTTTGCTCGAGGACGAGCAAACCTTCTAAGTTTGGTGTGGTAAAAGCTAAAGCTTTTTGTTTTTCTATAACTAATTATGGCACCTAAGGTCGGAGAAACCTCTAGAAAGAGGAAAGGGAAGGCAAAAGCTTCCACCTCCGAGTCATGGGAGATGGAGAGATTCATCTCAAGGGTGCATCAAGACCACTTCTATGAAGTTGTGGCCAAGAAGAATGGATCTTAATGGTTCAAGAGTTCTATGCCAATGCATAGATCACCAAGAACCATGATGAAAGTGTAAACTTGGATCCAAAGAATTGGCTTACAATGGTCCGGGGGAAATGCTTAGATTTCAGTCCGAAAAATGTAAGGTTAGCATTCAACTTGCCCATGATGCAAGGAGATGTATACCCCTACACTAGAAGGGTCAACTTTGATCAAAGGTTAGACCAAGTCCTCATAGACATTTGTGAAGAGGGCGCTCAATGGAAGAGAGATTCAAGAGGGAAGCTGGTTCAACAAAGAAGGCATGACCTCAAGCCTGTGGCTAGAGGATGGTTGGAGTTCATCCAACGCTCAATCATTCCCACTAGCAATCAGTCTGAAGTTACTATAGACCGGGCTATCATGATCCATAGCATCATGATTGGAGAGGAAGTAGACGTTCATGAGGTTATATCCCTAGAACTCTATAAGGTGGTGGACAAGTCCTCTACTTTGGCAAGGTTAGCCTTCCCTCATCTAATTTGTCACATCTGCAATTCAGCTGGAATTGACATAGAGGAAGACATCCTCATTGATAAGGACAAGCCCATCACTAAAAAAAGGATGGAGAAAATAAGAGAGCCCACTCATGAACCACACCAAGAGCATGAGGAAATCCCTCATCATGAGATTCCTGAGATGCCTCAAGGGATGCATTTTCCTCCACTAAACTATTGGGAGCAAATCAACACCTCCCTAGGAGAATTAAGTTCCAATATGGGACAACTAAGGGTGGAGCACCAAGAGCATTCCATCCTCCTCCATGAAATTAAAGAAGACCAAAGAGTCATGAGGGAGGAGCAACAAAGGCAAGGAAGAGACATTGAGGAGCTCAAGGACTCCATAAGATCTTCAAGAGGAGGAACAAGCCGCCATCACTAAGGTGGACCCGTTCTTTAATTTCCTTGTTCTTATTTTTCTGTTTTTCAAAAATTATGCTTTATGTTTTATTTATGTTTGTGTCGCATTACATGATCACTAATGTCTTAGTGTCTATGCCTTAAAGCTATGAATGTCCTATGAATCCATCACCTTTCTTAAATAAAAAGTGTTTTAATTGCAAAAAGAAAAAGAAGCACATGAATTTCGAATTTTAAAATAGTTTAATTATTTTGATGTGGTGGCAATACTTTTTGTTTTTCTGAATGAATGATTGAACAGTGCATATTTTTGAATTTGTTGTCTATGAATGTTAAAATTGTTGGCTCTTGAAAGAAGATGGAAAAGGAGAAATGTTATTTGATAATATAAAAAATCATAAAAATTGATTCTTGAAGCAATAAAAAGCAGTGAAAAGCTTGCGAAAAAAAATGGCGAAAAAAAAAGAGAAGAAAAGAAAAAAAGAAAGAAAAAGAAGAAAGCAAGCAGAAAAAGCCAATAGCCCTTTAAACCAAAAGGCAAGGGTAAAATAAAAAAGATCCAAGGCTTTGAGCATCAGTGGATAGGAGGGCCCACATGAATAAAATCCTGGCCTAAGCGGGTAAACCAAGCTGTCCCTCACCATGTGCTTGTGGCGTGAAGGTGTCAAGTGAAAACTTGAGACTGAGCGATTAAAGTCGTGGTCCAAAGCAATAAGAGTGTGCTTAAGAGCTCTGGACACCTCTAATTGGGGACTCTAGCAAAGCTGAGTCACAATCTGAAAAGGTTCACCCAGTTATGTGTCTGTGGCATTTATGTATCCGGTGGTAATACTTGAAAACAAAATGCTTAGGGTCACGGCCAAGACTCATAAAGTAACTGTGTTCAAGAATCAACATACTAAACTAGGAGAATCAATAACACTATCTAAATTCTGAGTTCCTATAGATGCCAATCATTCTAAACTTCAAAGGATAAAGTGAGATGCCAAAACTATTCGGAAGCAAAAAGCTAATAGCCCTGCTCATCTAATTAAGACTGATCTTCATAGATGTTTTTGGCATTCATTGTATATTCTGTTCTTTTTATCCTATTTGATTTTCAGTTGCTTGGGGACAAGCAACAATTTAAGTTTGGTGTTGTGATGAGCGGATAATTTATACGCTTTTTGGCATTGTTTTTAGTGTGTTTTTAATATATTTTAGTTACTTTTTATTATATTTTTATTAGTTTTTAAATAAAAATCACATTTCTGGACTTTACTATGAGTTTGTGTGTTTTTTTGTGATTT
>NC_029791.2:66055923-66082548 GCF_000816755.2 Arachis ipaensis | reverse complement strand
GCTGAAAAAGGACTGCAGATGCTGTTGGATTCTGACCTCCCTGCACTCAAAGTGGATTTTCTGGAGCTACAGAAGCCCAAATGGCGCGATCTCAATTGCGTTGGAAAGTAGACATCCTGGGCTTTCCAGCAATATGTAATAGTTCATACTTTGCCCGAGATTTGATCGCCCAAACCGGCGTTCCAAGTTAGCATAAAAATTCTGTCGTCAAAACGCCAGAACTGGCATAAAAGCTGAAGTTAAACGCCCAAACTGGCAAAAAAACTGGCGTTTAACTCCAAGAAAAGTCTCTACATGTGAAAGCTTCAATGCTCAGCCCAAGCACACACTAAGTGGTCCCGGAAGAAGATTTCTGCATTAATTACCTATTTCTGTAAACCCTAGGCTACTAGTTTTCTATAAATAGGACCTTTTGCTATATACTTTCAGATATCTTTGGAACTTATATGTTCATGTTTGAGGCTGGCCTCATGGACATGCCTAGACCCTTTTGTTCTTACGTATTTTCAACGGTGGAGTTTCTACACACCATAGATTAAGGTGTGAAGCTCTGCTGTTCCTCATGAATTAATGCAAAGTATTATTATTTTTCTATTCAATTCAAGCCTATTTCTTCTCTAAGATATACACTCGTTCTTCAACCTGACGAATGTGATGATTCGTGATACTCATTATCATTCTCACCTATGAACGCGTGCCTGACAACCACTTCCGTTCTACTTGTAATAGCTTGAGTGCGTATCTCTTAGCCTCCTGGTTCATGACGCATGGTTGCCTCGCCTGACAATCGAGCCTTCCATTCTGTGAGATCAGAGTCTTCGTGGTATAGGCTAGAATTATTGGCAGCATTCCTGAGATCCGGAAAGTCTAAACCTTATCTGTGGTATTCCGAGTAGGATCTGGGAAGGGATGACTGTGACGAGCTTCAAACTCGCGAGTGTTGGGCGTAGTGACAGACGCAAAAGGATCAATGGATCCTATTCCAACATGATCGAGAACCGACAAATGATTAGCCGTGCGGTGACAGCGCATTTGGACCATTTTCACTGAGAGGACGGGAGGTAGCCATTGACAACGGTGAAACCCAACATAAGCTTGCCATCGAAAGGAGTATGAATGATTGGAAGAAGACAATAGGAAAGCAGAGGTTTAAAAGGAACAAAGCATCTTCATACGCTTATCTGAAATTCTCACCAATGAATTACATAAGTATCTCTATCTTATTTTATGTTTTATTCATATTTCAATTATCTTAAACTCCATAACCATTTGAATCCGCCTGACTGGGATTTACAAGATGACCATAGCTTGCTTCAAGCCGACAATCTCCGTGGAATCGACCCTTACTCACGTAAGGTTTATTACTTGGATGACCCAGTGCACTTGCTGGTTAGTTGTGCAGAGTTGTGACAAAGAGTTGAGATTACAATTGTGCGTACCAAGTTGTTGACACCATTGATGATCAGAATTTCGTGCACTAACAAGCTAAATTCATTAATATTGTGAAGATAACATGCAACATTTTCTTTCTCAAATAAAAGTGCTAGCAACATAGAATGGTCATAGTAAAACTCTTAATGCAAGAAGAAATTAACATATGAAGAGACTACTAGATAAACTAAATGCTTCTTAATGGGACTTAACCACCTTTGTTTTATCATGCTATTGCTCCCATCATGGCATTGGTGCTTTTTTCTTGCTGAAGCAACCTTGGAAGTGTTGCAATCATTCCTTCTTGAAGACCCTTCTTGTCCTTGAGTCTCTGGTGTCTTCCAAAAGCCAAGCCTCCTCATGAATGCTCTTTCATCTTCCTTGTACTGTTCCAGGATCTCTTCTTGTCATACCCTTAATGCATCTATCCCTTGTTCAAATGTTGGAATGTTTGGTTTTAGGGTTGCTATTGTGGAGAACAAGTAATTTAGCTTTGCTTGTGTATTGACATCATATTGCCTCCTTTGAATTCTTCTAGCTTCATAGAGTGCTCTAAATTCAGCAAGATTCCTTTGTTGTACCATTTGTTGTTCCAAGATTTGGTTGAGGCTTCCATGCATTTGGTCCCAGTTGAAGTGCTTCTGCTGCTCCATGAGCTGATTTAAGTCTCCTTGCATCTGGTTTATGCTTCCTTGAATCTGCTCCCAGTTGAGGCTTTTTTGACTTGGCATTTGAACATTTGGTTCTTCTTGTTGTGGTGGCCGTGGTATGTGTTGTGGGGCTTGTATGTTGGCTCTGTGGGTTCTTGCTCTTTGTAGTGGATTGACTGCCACTACCTTCTCTATCTTCTTGGCAGTGATTAGGCGATCTTCTTCCAGCAGTGCTTCATTATCATTGGTCTCTACCCCAGCTTCATTGCACAGACGTTGAATGATGCTAGGGAAGGCCAATCTTGTGTTGTCCTTGGTGCTTGTGACTACCCTTTGGATATTGCCAGCAATGAGTTCTCTAACATTCACTTCCTCACGTCTCATGATGCTGTAAATGAGTACAGCCCTTTCTAAGGTCACTTCTGAGGTGTTGGAGGTGGGATTGAGTGATTTTCCTATGAAATCTAGCCAGCCTCTTGCTTGTGGGCAAAGATCTCTCCTCCTTAGTTTATTTGGCCTCCCATTTGCATCATTTATCCATTCAGTGTTGATAACACAGATTTTATTGATGATGTCCTCAAAACCAGGATCATCTCTCTTCACCCTTTCTTTGAAGCTGTTGGTGGTTCTTGTCCTTCTTACTTCAAAGGTTCTATCCAAGTTAGCAGGGCTATAATCAATGACTTTTCCTCTCACATAACTTTGATAGGTGAGTGGTTATCCCAGGGGTTGAGACGCATTTGCATAGAACTCCCTTACTATGCTTATGACCACCTTCCTTGTTGGATTGCATAGAACTGTCCACCCCATTCTATTGATTTTCACATTTATCTCCTTGTGCTCATCCCTTCCTAGTTGAAAGTCCACCTCTAGAATGATTTGTCTCTCTCTTACCCACCCATGGAATTAGTTATGGTGGAAGAGTGAACAAAATTTGTGCTCATCATAACCTTGTGCACTAGCTGATGCTTGCTCTTTTGTCTTTCTTTTCTTTGAGCTTGAAGATTTTAAAGCTTTGGGTGGTGCCATTGGTAAATGGTGAAGAGAAGAATAATGAAAAGAAAAAGAATTTTGCTTACCAACACCAAACTTAGGACTTGCTTGCCCCGAGCAAGAAGAAAGAGAAGAATGAAGGTAAGAAGAAGTGTGAAAAAATAGAGCGAAGAGGGGGAGGGAAGTGTGTTGAAAAGAAAAAGGGGGAGCTCTTTTCATAGAAGGTTGAAAGGGTGAGAAGAAACGGATAGGGGGGTCTCATAATGCTGCGTTTGAGGTTTCCCAAGGGTGAGTTTGAATTGAAGTTTGGCGCCCAGCGTGGGAAAAAGCGCCCCTTGAAAGTGGTTCAGCTTTTTGCATTCAAAGTGTGAGTTCCCAAGTGTACTTACACTTGATTCACATGACTTGATGAGAGAGAAGATTCGTCAATGTCTTGTGAGGGCTACTTTCACCTGAAAATGCAAAATTTTTCATATTAATGACAAGAAAATTGTTTCAACTTCTTCTTTCCTAATTAATTAGTATTTAGTTTGGGTGTCTCTTGGACACCAAACTTAGTTTCTTTGCATCTTGTAACTGGTACTAATAATTAAAAATTGATTGCATACATTATGAGTATAAAATAATTTTTCATTCCATTCCACTTTCACTCTATGTGTATGCAATCAATTTCTTGCTCCTTCATCTCACCATGATATTCGATGGATTGAGACACCAATCTAACTAGGTTCCTCCTTTATCAAAAGTAAAAATTTGAGAGGTTTGCTTCTCATGTTAGTGGCCACACTAAACTTAATTTTTGTGACCTACTCTTAAGATAATCTAAGTTGCAAGGTGGGTTAAAATTAATTGGAACAGTGGCCACACCAAACTTAATTTCTCAACATCTCCTTGAATCATTAAAGAACTACACACAATTGATTCATGAATGTATGAGGGGGGAATTTGTAAGCAACCATCTCTACACTATGAAGTAATCCACAATTTATTCTTAGAGACTAAAGATTACCCAAAAATGAAACTTAAACAATTAACACTAAAAGTCTAGAAAACAGTAAAAAAAGGATATGGTTGTTGGGGTGCCTCCCAACTAGCGCTTCTTTAACGTCACTAGCTTGACGGTTCTTCCATGCTTAGCTGAGGTTATAGTTCACCCTGTGCTCCTCCATTGATTCCCCTAGATAATGCTTAAGCCTATGACTATTGACAGTGAAGGTCCTTTGTGAATTCTCCTCTATGAGTTCCACATGACTATATGGTGAGACCTTAGTGATTGTGAAAGGTCCTGACCATCTTGATTTCAACTTTCCTGGGAAGAGTTTGAGTCTTGAGTTGTAGAGGAGGACTATTTGTCCTTCTGCAAAGTTCCTTTGTGCTAGCCTTTGATCTTGCCATTTCTTTGTTTTATCTTTGTAAATCTTTGCATTTTCATAGGCTTGAATCCTAAATTCCTCCAGTTCATTCAGTTGTAGTTTTCTTCTTCCCCCAGCAGCTTGTTTGTCAAAATTCAGCACTTTAAGAGCCCAAAATGCTTTATGCTCAAGTTCTACAGGCAGATGACAAGCCTTTCCATACACTAATTTATATGGAGACATACCAATTGGGGTTTTAAAAGCTGTTCTATAAGCCCATAAAGCATAATCTAATTTCTTTGAGCAATCTTTTCTTAAGGCCCCAACAGTCTTCTCAAGAATCCTCTTGAGCTTCCTATTTGAAATTTTTGCTTGTCCATTGGTTTGTGGGTGGTAAGGTGTAGCTACCTTATGCTTGACTCCATATTTGAGGAGGAGAGTCTCCAGTTATTTATTGCAGAAGTGACTCCCTCCATCACTTATGAGAGCACTTGGCACCCCAAACCTGCTAAATATATTCGAGTAAACTACCATTTCTATCCACAAAAGTTGAAAACACTGACATATCTACCCATAGAAGATGAAAATTACCATTTGTATCCATAAAAAATAGTTTTTGCAAGCAAAATTATCCAAACCTTAAAAAATTAAATAAAATTCCTAAACTGCTCTTCTCTCCACCACTATCATCTTCTCCCTCTTTCCTTTCTCTCTCTCTCTCTCTCTCTCTCTCAATGTTCTCAGCCACCCAATTCCAACATCAACTACATACTAACATCTCACCCTCCCCCTCAACCGTCATCCTAACCCCTTTTTCTGCACACTCCCCTATCGGTGTCAATCGCGACTCAAAAGTACCACCATCACCATCAGCCATCACTACCGTTAACTTCACCACCTGAATGGATTAGGTTTTCTCTGCACATACTCAAAGGTTGCGACTTTTTCAAGGGTTGATCGAAAACACTAATCAACAAGGTTAAAATCTATGACTCTAACCCTGAAATCCTCCAAGCTTTCTCTAACACCGCCATTGACCTCAACGACACAGGTACGGTGGCGCAAACGCTGACGGAGCATTTGAGTGGTTGCGCCAAGTGAGGATCGTCGATGGAGCCCATGGAGGTGCACTTGCATTTGAGGGTGGAGTTCCAGTGGTTCTTAATGGCTTTGTCAGTTTTGCCAGAGAGGAGTCGGGCTATGGTGGCCCACTTGTTGCCAAACCGAGCGTGAGCTCTAATTATGGTGTCGTCCTCTTGGGGGTGAAGGCCTGGTGCTCCACCTACAGGGAGAGCTGGTTGCACCATCGGAGCCTGCAAAAAATGGGTTGGTTCATGAACCTGTAATAAAGAGCAAAGCAAAAGGAAATCAGGGGAGAGGTAGATATAACAACGGTAGGGATCAGGCAACAACGGTGGTGGTTCTACGACACAGAAAGAGGTGAAGAGGGTTAGCTATGACGGTGATAAGGTAGCGTGAAGAGGAGGATCTCTGACACAGTAGGCTCTGGTTCGAGGCCGATGGTGATAGTGGCGAGGAGAAGCTGGCGCGGTGCTCCTGGGCTCGACGTAGGTCTGTACGTTGCTGGCGGAGAAGGGGGTGAACAGTGATGAGGAGGGTGATACGGTGGTATGTGGTTGATGTTGGAATTGGGTGACTGAGAATATTGAGAGAGAAAGAGAAAAGAGGGACGAGATGATAGTGGTAGAGAGAAGGGTAGTTTAGGAATTTTATTTAATTTTTTAGAGTTTGGATAATTTTGCTTGCAAAAACTATTTTTTATGGATACAAATGGTAATTTTTATTTTCTATGGGTAGATATATCAGCGTTTTCATCTTTCGTGGATAGAAATGGTAGTTTACTCAATATATTCTTTCTCAAGAAATTGATTACCACTTTATTGTCATTGGTTGAAGTTGCAATAGCCTTTACCCATTTGGATACATAGTCTATTACCACTAATATGTAGCTATTTGAGTATGAGGATGGGAAAGGTCCCATAAAGTCAATTCCCCATACATCAAATAACTCTAATTCCATGATGAACTTTTGTGGCATTTCGTTCCTCTTGGGTAGGTTTCCAGCTCTCTGGCACACATTGCACCTCTTCACCAACTCTCTTGCATCTTTGAAGATGGTAGGTCAAAAAAATCCACACTGTAACACCTATGTTGCAGTCCTTTCTCCTCCAAAGTGTCTTCCATAGGTAGATCCATAGCAATGCCAAAGGACTTCTTGTCCTTCTTCATATGAAATGCACCTTCTCAATATTCCATCAGAACATCTTTTAAAGAGATATGGTTCATCCCATATGAAGTGTTTGGCATCATTAATGAGCTTTCTTCTTGAGTGCTTGTTGGTATTAGGTGGTAGCTCTCCAATGGCCTTGAAGTTGGCAATGTCCGCAAACCATGGTGCCTCTTGAAGCATCATTAATTATTCTTCTGGGAAGCTTTCATTTACACTAGATGTGTAATCTTTATTGTCTACACATGGAATCCTTGAAAGGTGGTCTGCTACTTTGTTTTCTACTCCACTTTTATCCTTGATTTCAATGTTGAATTCCTGGAGTAGTAGGATCCATATGATTAACCTTGGCAAGGACTCTTGCTTAGTTAGTAAGTATTTTAGTGCTGCATTGTCAGCAATGACAACTACTTTAGAACCAATGAGGTAAGATCTGAATTTTTCAAAAGCAAAGACAATAGCTAAAAGTTCTTTTTCTGCGGTAGTGTAGTTCTTTTGTACTTCATTGAGTGAAATGGAACTAGCAGAAGATAAATTGCAGTGAATTAAAAGTGCAGAAGAAGTAAATTGGTTGAATCTTAAAGCAAGAAAATAAAAAAGCTTAAACTTAAATTGCAAGAAAGGTAAATGACTGAAGCTTAAAGTGCAAGGAATTTAAATTGTTGAATATAAATTGTAAGGGAACTTAAATTGCATGAAGAATAAAAGGATTTGGGTGCTGGGAATTAAAACAGAACTGAAAAATGTGAAGTACAGTAAACTAAAGAGCTCTTAGATGAGGAAATTCAGAAACAGATCAATTCAGTACCAAAATAGAAATGTAAAAGTGCAGAAGAATCAAAACAGCAAGAAGACTTAGATCAATTCTGAAATCCTAAACAGAAATTAACAATTTCAATGAAATAGTAAAAACAGAAAGAAATCCAAGAGCTCAATTGCTCTCTCGATCAAAACAGAAAAGAAATTACAGAGGAAAGAAGATGAAACAGAAAAGAAAAGAAAACCGAGATCTGATTTCCAATTCTCAAATTAAAAAAGGAAAATTTAAAAGAGAGCTCTCTATTCTACTCCTACTCCTACTGCTCTCTATTAGAGCTTGCCTCTCTTTATGAAATAAAATTGATACCTTTATATAGGCTTTACAAAATGAAAATGTAATTGAAATTGAAAACAAATTCAAATGAAATTCCTAATCTAGCTTTTTCTTGTGCCTTTGAGTCATGTTAATGGGCTTTGCTTGCTTTGGATTTGAATGAGAGTGGATCTGGATGCATTTGGTGGCTTGGGTCTCCTCCCAGTGGAGCGTTAAGTTCACTTTGTGAACTCCACGTTCACTTTGCTTGCATGCTTCCTCACATGCTTAATTTTTCTCCACTAGTGTTCACTTAGTGAACGTCAAGTTCACTTCTTGAGCGCTCTGCTTGGTGCCAATTTCACTAGCCAGCGTTCTCTTTGTCAATGCTGAATTCACTTTTTGAGCGCTGCACCTTGGGTGAGCACTCTTCCTTGTTGAAAGTCACAAAAACGTTGAGAAAGTGAATGCTACGTTTGCTTCTTTGAACTCTAGCCAAGTGTATTTTTTGTCTTAAAGATGCCTATCACTTGTACTTTAATTTCATGCCAAATATAGATTTTTATATATCGTTGGAAAGCTCTGAATGTCAGCTTTCCAACGCAACTAGAAGAGCATCAATTGAACATCTATAGCTCAAGTTATGGTCCTTTGAAGAAGGCCTGGTCATGCTGTTTTGGTGGCCGAAAATGTTCAATTAGTGAACGCCACGTTCACTTAGTGAACGCTACTTTGGAGGCCAAAGTTAGTGCCAGCTTCTGAAGCCTAAACTTAATGTTCACCCAATACTATTATATATCGTTAGAAAGCTCTGGATGTCTACTTTCCAATACATTTGAGAGCGCATCATTTAGAGCTTTATAGCTCAAGTTATCCCCCTTGGAAGGTGAAGAGGTCAGCTGGCCTTACTGCAGGTTGATATTATGTTCATCTTTGCACTTTCGGGGTAAGTTTTCTCCCTCAGATTTAGTGTCCACCATGCAGTGCCATATATGCTTGGAAAGCTCTAGATTCCTACTTTCCAATTCCACTAAAATCACCTCATTTTGGAGCTTTGTAGCTCGAGTTATTCTTGTTGGTGTGTGAAGAGGTCAGTGTTGCAAATCCTCTTTGCTCCTTTTGAGCTTAATTGAGCTTACTTTGTGCTTCTTTGCTTCTTTTTTTACTTATTTCCTACAAATTTTATCAAATCAAAAGATCAAATAAATATACCATTTAAGCACAAAAGCATTCAATATTTAAGCACTAATCATCAATTTCTTGTATGAAAAATGCATAGAAAAACATGACATGATGACATGTCATCACAACACCAAACTTAAACCTTGCTTGTCCCCAAGCAAGAAAAGAATCATGCAGCACATTTTGACAAAATAAGGTGAGAAGAATAGCAAGTTAATGTTCATGGTAGGCTAGTTTTCTATGCATGCTACAATCACAAAAGAAATGTAAGTGATTGATGCTTCTATCTAGCTCATTTTATGAAATCTTTTCCTTATGTTTCTTCCTTGAAACAAGCTTTTAATTTTCTTATTAGCTTCTCCCTTTGGGTGCTTTACCCCATGAGTTGATAACAAAGCTACGATTCTAAATGCTTTGTTTTCAAGTATTACCACTTGATACATAAGCACCACAAGCATTGAATTAGAGGACTTCATTAAGCTCATTTGTTTCTTTTCTTGACTCTCTAATCATTGATGCTCAGAACCTTGAGCTTTGAGGGAGTGCTTTTGCACTTGAGCCTAGCCTTGACTCTAAGTGTTTTGTTTTCAAGCTTTTTTGCCTGATACATAAACACCACAAGTACTTAACAATTGAATTGTCATTGGTACTCAGAGCCCTCAGCTTTCTCATTCTTTCCCTTTTTCTTTCCTTGCCTTAATTGCAATTGCTTCTTCAAGGTTTTCATGATTTCAAAAATTTCATAAAATGTCCTAGATGAAAACTTCAATTAAATACATTCAAATGCAATTAGCAACAATTAATCATTCTAGCCTTCCAATACTTGTATGCACATGCTAAGTTCTTCTTTAATTCCTTTGTTTGTTTATGATCATGATACTTCACTGCTTTGAACTTCAAAACCCAAGTTGTTAGTCATAATGACATAGCAACATGTTACAAATCAAAATTCAGGCTATGCTTATTCATACACACAAGTAAACAGAGAAGATAAAGACAATCATGCAATTTAAAGTGTTGGAAACAAATGAGAGGAAAAGGAACTTTACAACCTTGTAATTCATCTTCTCTATTGTTGTCATTTTCCTCCCATTCTTTTCCTTCCCCTACCAATTTCAGAATGCTTGCTCATCCTCAAGCAATAATTAGAACATTAGTGATGGGGCTAAGATAGATCATGAGTGTCTTACACAATGAAATGTTAGTAGTACATGTGTTTTAAGCAAGCAAAATTAAAGATAACCATGAAGGCACAGAGAAACAGAGACATTGTGATTGCAAAATTAAGAGGGTGTGCATGATACATTGCATAAAGTATGAGTGGCACACCAAACTTAGTGTGACACTTTCACTTGGACTTGATGCAAGTATCCAGTAAAGATTGGAAGCAAATTTTGTTTCATAGCAACACCAAACTTAGAATGCAACCATATGTCAATTTATTTGAACTAAAACTAAACAAATGAAATTGTTATATGTTAAGTACAGTCACCAAGCCAAGAATCTGTCATGAATAAGGATCTCTTGGTGATGTATTAACAAAAATAGTTAATAAAAGAAAGCATTAAAAACAAGGAAATGACTAAAACAAAGAGAAAACTAAAATTGTCCAACTAAAAAAAAATAACACTGCAAAGGGCATTATGATTATGCAGACAAGTGGTGTTGCTGAATAAATTGCATAGAAAATAAGTGGCATACCAAACTTAGAATCTTAGTGTGACACTTTCATTTTTGATTTGATGCAATCATCCAGAAGAATTTGAAAATAATTTGTTGCAGGGCAACACCAAACTTAGAATGTAATCATATGCCAATTTATTGAAATTTAAACAAAGCAGAGAAAGAAAATAAACAAAGCAGACAGAGAGAGTAAACAAAGCAAAGAAATGAAATGTTACCTACAGTTGGGTTGCCTCCCAACAAGCGCTCTTTTAGTGTCATTAGCTTGACATGTTATTCTTCACTTTCTTCCTCTTCTTCCAGTTTGTTAAGAGGAATGACCTCAAGGGGGGAGAAGATTCAGCTATTGTCCCCTGTCTTGGTCTCTCCTCAGCAAGCTTCCTTTTATTAATGGCTTGATTAAGCTTGCTGGCTGGATCAGGGGTAGGATTGGTGCTTTTGTTAGTTGCCTTCACTTCTTGGATATCAATACTTGGTGGTTGTGTGATGGTTGGAGTGTTTTCTCCATGAAGAGCCTTTTGAATTGGTGGTTCAATGAGCCCTTCCTCTATGCACTTCTCTGCTTCAATTGAATGTGAATCTCCTTGAGTGTCTTCCTCCATTTCTTCTTCATGATTTTCCATTAAGTCCTTTGGGAGGGAATATTCATGTTCCATTGTCACTTCAATTAGCCTCTGTGAATATGGAATCCTTGGCTCATATACCTCCACAACTTCATCCTTCATTGCAATTTCATTTGACACATGGACCTTTTGTTCTTGTTTTTCCACTTCCTCCCACAAATTGGTCTTCATCCTCACTGTTTGATAATTCTAAGTTTCTCCTTATTTTCTCTAAATGCCCATCCATCTTCTTGAGTAGGAGTTCTTGCCTTTCCAGAATTGTTCTTGTCTTTCAAAAAATTCTCTGGACTTTTGAAGGAGATCCTCTGTTAGCTCAAGAGATGGGGGTTGAGAGAAATTTTGTGGGCATGGATGTGTTGTGGTGATGTTTTGAGTGGCATGGAATGAATTTTGTGAATTGTGGAATGAATTTTGTGCTTGGTATGGATCATGGAGGAAACTTTGTGTTGAGGCATCATCAAGTGATGAAGAATTTTCAAATGAGAAACTGGGAAGTGAGGGTGGACAGTTTTCCATGAATGAATTGAAGGTTTGCTCAAGTGATGATGGCTCTTGATAAGTGGAGTATGAACTGTCAAATGCTTTCTGGTTTTGATCCTTGATGAGCGGATAATTTATACCCTTTTTGGCATTGTTTTTACATAGTTTTTAATATGTTTTAGCTACTTTTTATTATATTTTTATTAGTATTTATGAAAAATTCACATTTCTGGAATTTACTATGAGTTTGTATATTTTTCTGTAATTTCAGGTATTTTCTAGCTGAAATTGAGGGACTTGAGCAAAAATCTTATTCAGAGGCTGAAAAAGGACTACAGATGCTGTTGGATTCTGACCCTCATGCACTCGAAGTGGATTTTCTGGAGCTACAGAAGCCCAATTGGCGCGCTCTCAATTGCGTTGGAAAGTATACATCCTGGGCTTTCCAGAATTATATAATAGTCCATACTTTGCTCGAGATTTGATGGCTCAAATTGGCGTTCAAAGATAGCCTAAAACATCTTGCCGTAAAACGCCCAAACTAGCACTAGAATTGGAGTTAAACGCCCAAACTGGCACCAAAGCTGGCGTTTAACTCCACGAACAGCCTATGCATTAAAAAGCTTCAATGCTCAGCCCAATCACACACCAAGTGGGCTCTAAAAGTGGATTTCTGCACTATCTGCACTTAGTTACTCATTTTCTGTAACCCTAGGCTACTAGTCTAGTATAAAAACTACTTTTAGAGATTTATTTTAGGTCTTTTGTGAATCTTATGCTATCATAGACCATTGTTCATGTTTTGGGGGGCTGGCCATACGGCCATGCCTAGACCTTTTTCACTTATGTATTTTCTACGGTGGAGTTTCTAAACCCCATAGATTAATGCAATTAATACTGTTTTTCTATTCAATTCATGCCTACTTCTCCAAGATATACTCTCATACTTAATTCAGTTAAGTCAGAATGAAGGGATGACCCGTGACAATCACCCAATCTTCGTTACCCGCTTAGCTAGGATCGCGTGCCTGATAACCACAAAGCGGTCTACATGATGTTCAACGTAGTCATTGGACGACAGCCGGAGTATATTCTCTTGGGTCCCTAATCAACGATTCACATCGTCTCTCCTGACAACAGAGCATCTGAATCTGAGGTTAGAACCTTCGTGGTATAGGCTAGAACCATTAGCAGCATTCCTGAGATCCAGAAAGTCTAAACCTTGTCTGTGGTATTCCGAGTAGGATCTGGGAAGGGATGGCTGTGACAAGCTTCAAACATGCGAATGTTGGGCGCAGTGACAGTGTGCAAAAGGACAATGGTCCTATTCCGACGCTAGCGAGAACCGACAGATGATTAGCCGTGCGGTGACAGCGCATATGGATTTGTTTTCATCCGAGAGGATCATACAGCTTGCCATGGAAGGAGGTAACGCATGGTTGGAAGAAGGCAATAGGAAAGGAGAGGTTCAGAAGCAACAAAGCATCTCCATACGCTTATCTGAAATTCCCACCATTGAATTACATAAGTAACTTTATTTTATTTTATGTTTTATTTATAGTTTAATTAGCAAAACCTCATAACCAATTTAATCCGCCTGACTGAGATTTACAAGGATGACCATAGCTTGCTTCAAGTCAACAATCTCCGTGGGATCGACCCTTACTCACGTAAGGTTTATTACTTGGACGACCCAATGCACTTGCTGGTCAGCTGCACGGAGTTGTGAAGAAATGTTGAGATCACAATTTCGCGTACCAAGTTTTTGGCGCCGTTGCCGGGGATTGTTCGAGTTTGGACAACTGACGGTTCATCTTGTTGCTCAGATTAGGTAATTTTATTTTATGTTTAAGCATTCTATTTTTAATTTTATTTTCGAAAAATAATTCGAAAAAATAAATATTAAAAATTTAATAAAATCATAAAAACAAAAAATTTTGTGTTTCTTGTTTGAGTCTTGTATCAAGTTTTAAGTTAGGTGTCTTGCATGTTTTTCTTTTCTTAAAAATTTTCAAAAACATGTTCTTGGTGTTCATCATGATCTTCAAAGTGTTCTTGGTGTTCGTCTTGACATTCAAAGTGTTCTTGCATGCATTAGCTGTTTTGATTTTAATTTCTTATGTCTTGTGTCTGTTTGATGTTTTTCTCTTTCCTTATTAATTTCAAAAATAAAAAAATATCTTTCCCTTTATTTTGCTCATAATTTTCAAAATTTTGAATTGATTTGGTCAAAAAATTTTAAAATTTAGTTGTTTCTTGTTAGTCAAGTCAATTTCAAATTAAAAATTCTATCTTTTTCAAATCTTTTTCAAAAATCAAATCTTTTTCATTTTTTTTAATTATTTTCAAAAAATTTTCAAAATCAATTTTCAAAATCTTTTTCTTAATTTTGTTTCATATTTTCGAAATTAATACTAACATTTAATATTTTGATTCAAAAATCTCAAGTTGTTACTTGCCTATTAAGAAAGGTTTAATCTTTAAATTCTAAAAATCATATCTTTTAGTTTCTTGTTAGTCAAGTAATCAACTTTAATTTTCAAAATCAAATCTTTTTAATTTCCTTTTCAAATCTTTTTCAAAATAGATTTCAATCATATCTTTTTCAAAACTTAATTTCAAATCTTTTTCTAACTTCTATCTTTTCAAAATTGATTTTCAAATCTTTTTCAATTAACTACTTGACTTTTTCTTTGTTTTACTATTTCTTATCTTTTTCAAAACGACCTAACTACCTTTCTCTCTCTTATTTTCGAAAATCATTAACCTCTTTTTCAAAATTCTTTTTAATTAACTAATTATTTTAAATTCTAATTTTATTTTATTTTCCTTCTTAAATTCGAATTCTAACCAATAATTAAAATAAAAGCAAAAATATTTTTCTTTTCTTTTAAATTAATATTCGAATTTCTCCTCTTTCTCATCCCTTTCTATTTATTTATTTATTTACTAATACTTCTCTTCTTCTTATAATTAAGAACCCTCTCCCTTTCTCTGTGTTCGATTATCCCTTCTTCATTCTATTTCTTCTATTCTTCTACTCACATAAAAGAATCTCTATACTATGACATAGAGGATTCCTATTCCTTTCTGTTCTCTTCTTTTTCATATGAGTAGGAGCAAGGATAAGAACATTCTTGTTGAAGCTGATTCAGAACCTAAAAGGACTCTAAAGAGGAAGCTAAGAGAAGCTAAAGGACAACACTCTGGAGAGGACCTGACAGAATTTTTCGAAAAAGAAGAAAAGATGGTCGAACCCAATAACAATGGTGGAGATGCAAGGAAGATGCTTGGTGACTTTATTGCACCCTCTTCTGACTTCTGTGGAAGGAGTATCTCAATTCCTATAATTGGAGCAAACAACTTTGAGCTCATGCCTCAATTAGTTTCTCTAATGCAGCAGAATTGCAAGTTTTATGGACTTCTATTGGAAGATTCTCATCTGTTTTTAGCTGAATTCTTGCAAGTCTGTGATACTGTTAAGACCAATGGGGTTAATTATGAGGTCTACAGACTTATGCTTTTCCCCTTTGCTGTAAGAGACAGAGCTAGGACATGGTTGGACTTACAACCTAAAGATAGCCTAAACTCTTGGGAAAAGCTGGTCAATGCTTTCTTGGCCAAATTTTTTCCACCTTAAAAGTTGAGTAAGCTTAGAGTGGAAGTCTAAACCTTCAGACAGAAGGAAGGTGAATCCCTCTATGAAGCTTGGGAAAGATACAAGAAATTGATCAGAAGGTATCCTTCTTACATGTTTTCAGAATGGAGTATTATATGTATATTCTATGATGGTCTGTCTGAATTGTCCAAGATGTCATTAGACCACTCTGCTGAAGGATCTCTTCATCTGAAGAAGACACCTGCAGAAGCCCAGGAACTCATTGAAATGGTTACAAATAACCAGTTCATGTACACTTCTGAAAGGAATCCTGTGAATAATGGGATAACTTAGAAGAAAGGAGTTCTGGAGATTGATACTCTGAATGCCATATTGGCTCAGAATAAAATATTGACTCAGCAAGTCAATATGATTTCTCAGAGTCTGATTGGAATGCAAGCTGCTTCCTACAGTACTAAAGAAGCTTCCTCTGAAGAAGAAGCTTATGATCCCGAGAATCCTGGAATGGAAGAGGTGAATTACATAGGAGAATCCTATGGAAACACCTACAATCCTTCATGGAGGAATCATCCTAATCTCTCATGGAAGGATCAACAAAAGCCTAATCAAGGCTTTAATAATAATAATGGTGGGAGAGCACGGTTTGGCAATAACAAACCTTTTCTATTATCTTCTCAGCAACAGACAGAGAATTCTAAGCAGAGTCACTCTGACTTAGCAACTGTAGTCTCTGATCTATCTAAGACCACTCTTAGTTTCATGATTGAAGCAAGGTCCTCTATTAGAAATTTGGAGGCACAAGTGGGTCAGCTGAGTAAAAGAGTTACTGAACTCCCTCCTAGTACTCTCCCAAGCAATACAGAAGAAAATCCAAAGAGAGTGTGCAAGGCCATCCATACGTCCAACATGGCCGAACCTGTAGAGGAGGGAAAGGCAGTGATTTCCAGTGAGGAAGACCTCAATGGACGTCCACTGGACTCCAAGGAGTTCCCTAATAAGGAACCAAAGGAATCTGAGGCTCATATAGAGACCATAGAGATTCCACTGAACTTACTATTGCCATTCATGAGCTCTGATGAGTGTTCTTCCTCTGAAGAGGATGAAGATATTATTGAAGAGCAAGTTGCTTAATATCTAGGAGAAATCATGAAGCTGAATGCCAAGTTAATTGGTAATGAGACTTGGGAGGATGAACCCCCATTGCTCATCAATGAACTAAATGATCTGGTTCAACTGAAATTACCTCAGAAGAAACAGGATCCTGGAAAGTTCTTAATACCTTGTACCATAGGCACCATGACCTTTGAGAAGGCTCTATGTGACCTGGGGTCAGGGATAAACCTCATGCCCCCTCTCTATAATGGAGAAACTAGAGATCTTTGAGGTACAAGCTACTAAAATCTCACTAGAGATGGTAGACAATTTAAGGAAATAGGCTTATGGACTTGTACAGGATGTCTTAGTGAAGGTTGAAGGCTATTACATCCCTGCTGACTTCATAATCCTAGACACTGGGAAGGATGAAGATGATTCCATCATCCTTGGAAGACCCTTCCTAGCCATAGCAAGAACTGTGATTGATGTGGACAGGGGAGAGTTAGTCCTACAATTGAATAAGGACTACCTTGTGTTTAAGGCTCAAGGATCTTCTTCTGTAACCATGGAAAGGAAGCATGAAAAGCTTCGCTCAATACAGAGTCAAACAGAGCCCCTAAACTTAACTTCTAAGTTTGGTGTTGGGAGGTTATCATCAAGCTTTGAGTCTCTGTGAAGCTCTCTAAGAGCTCACTGTCAAGCTATTGACATTAAAGAAGCGCTTGTTGGGAGGCAACCCAATGTTATTTAATTATATTTATTTATTTTCCATTGTTATTTTATGTTTTCTTTAGGTTGATGATCACGTGAAGTCACAAAAACAAATGAAAAATCAAAAACAGAATGAAAAACAGCATCAAAAATAGCACACCCTGGAGGACAGGCTTACTGGCATTTAAACGCTAGTAAGGATAGCAGAATGGGCATTTAACGCCCAGCCTGGCAGCATTTTGGATGTTAAATGCCAGAATGGGCAGCACTCTGGGCGTTTAATGCCAGAAAGGGCTGTCTGGCATCTGGCTGGCGTTAAACGCCAGAAATGGGTATCTGGCTAGCGTTTAACACCAGAAATGGGCAGCAGAGTGGGGTTTAATGCCAGAAAAGGTAGCAGAGCTGGCGTTAAATGCCAGAATTGGCACATAATAGGCGTTTGAATGCCAGAATGGTGCAGGGAGCAGAATTCCTTGACACCTCAGGATCTGTAGACCCCACAGAATCCTCACCTACCCCACCTCTTCTTTTCTCCTCTTCACACCTTTCCATAACACTATTCCCCCAATACCCTTGACTAATCCCATCAATAACTCTTCCCCAAATACCCTTCACCTATCAAATCATACCCTCTTCTCCATAATCTCTTTACCACTCACATCCATCATTCATAAATTCCCACCTACCTCACCATTAAAATTTAAACCATTTTCCTCCCAAACCCACCCACCCATAACCGAATTCCCTCTCTCCCCTACCCTATAAATACCCCTTCCTCACTACTATTATTTTCACACATCACAAACTCTTCCTTCCCCCTTGGCCGAACCACTCACCTCCCTCTATCTCCTCCATTTTTTCTTCTTCTACTCCTTTCTTTCTTCTTTTGCTCGAGGACGAGGAAACCTTTTAAGTTTGGTGTGGAAAAGGCTAAGATTTTTTTTGTTTTTTCTTAACCATCAATGGCACCTAAGGCTGGAGAAACCTCTAGAAAGAGAAAAGGAAAGGTAGTTGCTTCCAACTCTGAGTCGTGGGAGATGGAGAGATTCATCTCAAAAGCACATCACTAGAAAGAGGATGGAGCAAACAAGAGAGCCCACTCATGGACCTCAACAAGAGCATGAGGAAATTCCTCATCAAGAAATCCCTAAGATACCTCAAGGGATGCACTTTCCTCCACAAAACTATTGGGAGCAAATCAACACCTCCTTAGGAGAATTGAGTTCCAACATGGGGAAACTAAGGATGGAGCACTAAGAGCACTCCATTATCCTCAATGAAATCAGAGAAGACCAAAGAGTCATGAGGGAGGAGCAACAAAGGAAAGGAAGAGACATAGAGGAGCTCAAGCACTCCATAAGATCTTCAAGAGGAAGAACTAGCCGCCATCACTAAGGTGGACCCATTCTTTAATTTCCTTATTTTTATTTTTCTGTTTTTCGAAAATTATGCTTTATGTTTGTCTTTTTTACATGATCATTAGTGTCTAGTGTCTATGTCTTAAAGCTATGAAGGTCCTATGAATCCATCACCTTTCTTAAATGAAAAATGTTTTAATTGCAAAAGAACAAGAAATGCATGATTTTGAATTCTATGTCGAAATTAGTTCAATTATTTTGATGTGGTGGCAATACTTTTTATTCTCTGAATGAATGCTTGAACAGTGTATATTTTTGAATTTGTTATTTATGAATGTTAAAATTGTTGGCTCTTGAAAGAATAAAGAAAAAGGAGAAATGTTATTTGATAATCTGAAAAATCATAAAATTGATTCTTGAAGCAAGAAAAAGTAGTGAATAGACAAAGCTTGCGAAAAAATATGACAAAAAAGGGGCAAAAAATAAAAGAAAAAGAAAGAAAGAAAAAGAAAAAGCAAGCAAAAAAAGCTAATAACCCTTTAAACCAAAAGGCAAGGGTAAAAAGGATCCAAGGCTTTGAGCATTAATGGATAGGAGGGCCCACAGGAATAAAATCCTGGCCTAAGTGGCTAAACCAAGCTGTCCCTAACCATTTGGTTGTGGTGTGAAGGTGTCAAGTAAAAAGCTTGAGACTGAGCGGCTAAACTCGTGGTCCAAAACAAAAAGAGTGTACTTAAGAGCTCTGGACACCTCTAACTGGGGACTCTAGCAAAGCTGAGTCACAATCCGAAAAGGTTCACCCAGTTATGCGTTTGTGGCATTTATGTATCCGGTGGTAATATTGGAAAATAAAATGCTTAGGGTCACGGCCAAGACTCATAAAGTAGCTGTGTTCAAGAATCAACATACTGAACTAGGAGAATCAATAACACTATCTAAATTCTGAGTTCCTATAGATACAATCATTCTGAACTTTAAAGGATAAAGTGAGATGCAAACACTGTTCAGAAGAAAAAAGGCTACAAGTCCCGCTAAACTAATTGAAAGTAATCTTCATTGATAAGTTTGGAATTTACTGTATTTTCTCTTCTTTTTATCCTATTTTGTTTTTAGTTGCTTGGGGACAAGCAACAATTTAAGTTTGGTGTTGTGATGAGCGGATAATTTATACCCTTTTTGGCATTGTTTTTACATAGTTTTTAGTATGTTTTAGCTACTTTTTATTATATTTTTATTAGTATTTATGCAAAATTGACATTTCTGGACTTTACCATGAGTTTGTGTGTTTTTCTATAATTTCAGATATTTTCTGGCTGAAATTGAGGGACTTGAGCAAAAATCTTATTCAGAGGCTGAAAAAGGACTGCAGATGCTGTTGGATTCTGACCCTCATGCACTCGAAGTGGATTTTCTAGAGTTACAGAAGCCCAATTGGCGCACTCTCAATTGCGTTGGAAAGTAGACATCCTGGGCTTTTCAGAAATATTAATAGTCTATACTTTTTCTGAGATTTGATGGCGCAAATTGGCGTTCAAAGTCAGCCTAAAACATCTTGGCGTAAAACGCCCAAACTGGCACCAGAATTGGAGTTAAACGCTCATACTGGCACCAAAGCTGGCATTTAACTCCAATAACAGCCTATGTATGAAAAAGCTTCAATGCTCAGCCCAAGCACTCACCAAGTGGGCCCCGAAAGTGGATTGGTACACTATCTGCACTTAGTTACTCATTTTTTGTAACCCTAGGCTACTAGTCTAGTATAAAAACTACTTTTAGAGATTTATTTTAGGTCTTTTGTGAATCTTATGCTATCATAGACCATTGTTCACGTTTTGGGGGGCTGGCCATACGGCCATGCCTAGACCTTTTTCACTTATGTATTTTCTTCGGTAGAGTTTCTACACCCCATAGATTAAGGTGTGGAGCTCTGTTGTTCTTCATAAATTAATGCAACTACTACTGTTTTTCTATTCAATTCACGCCTACTTCTTCTCCAAGATATACTCTCGTACTTAATTCAGTTAAGTCAGAATGAAGGGGTGACCCGTGACAATCACCCAATCTTCGTTACTCGCTTAGCCAGTATCGCGTGCCTGACAACCACAAAGCAGTCTGCATGATGTTCAACATAGTCATTGGACGACAGCTGGAGTATATTCTCTTGGGTCACTAATCAACGATTCACATCATCTCTCCTGACAGCAGAGCATCTGAATCTGAGATTAGAACCTTCGTGTTATAGGCTAGAACCATTAGAAGCATTCCTGAGATCCGGAAAGTCTAAACCTTGTCTGTGGTATTCCGAGTAGGATCTGGGAAGGGATGGCTGTGACGAGCTTCAAACTTGCGAATGTTGGGCGCAGTGACAGTGTGCAAAAGGACAATGGTCCTATTCTGACGCTAGCGAGAACCGACAGATGATTAGCCGTGCGGTGACAGCGCATATGAATTTGTTTTCATCCGAGAGGATCATACAGCTTGCCATGGAAGGAGGTAACGCATGGTTGGAAGAAGGCAATAGAAAAGTAGAGGTTCAGAAGCAACAAAGCATCTCCATATGCTTATCTGAAATTCCCACCATTGAATTACATAAGTAACTTTATTTTATTTTATGTTTTATTTATATTTTAATTAGCAAAACCTCATAACCAATTTAATCCGCCTGATTGAGATTTACAAGGATGACCATAGCATGCTTCAAGCCGACAATCTCCGTGGGATCGACCCTTACTCACGTAAGGTTTATTACTTGGACGACTCAGTGCACTTGCTGGTAAGCTGCACGGAGTTATGAAGAAATGTTGAGATCACGATTCCGCGTACCAATCCTCCCATCCACAATGTGAATCATTGTTGAATTCATCATGGTATGGATCATCTTGTGGCATTGGGGGACAATCTTGCATGAACTTATTGAAAGCATACTCCAGAGATGATGTTTCTTGATGAGTGTGGTATGAACTATTGAATGCTGTTTGGTTTTGATCCTCCCACCCACAATTTGAGTGATTATTGAATTCATCACAATGTGGATTCTTTTATGGTATGGAGGGATAATCTTCCATGTATGTACTGACGGCATAATCAAGTGATAATGTCTTTGAATAATTAGAATGTGAATTATTGCAATTTCCTTCCCAACCATCATTTGTGTGTATGTCATAACAGTATGAGTCACTTTGTGGCTCTGGAAAACAGTTCATTTCACTTGATTGTTCATACTCCCTCATTCTTTGTTGATATTCCCAGTCACCATGAGGATACTGATATGAATCATGTGGTGGTGGGTAATATCCCATGAAATTGTCTTGCTCATCTTGTGGCTCTGAAACATATCTCCATTGATTGGAGTGCTCAGAATTTATATTTTCTTGGTGATATTCCCAACCACCATTAGAATAGTCAATTGGTGATGGTGGGTAATATCCCATAAAATTTGTTTGATCACAAGATGAGTTGAACTCCATTTAAATTTTGTAAAACATAACACCAATGAAAATTGAAATTCATGTCTCAGAGAAGAATTTCTTAGTGAGGCAATAACTCAAACACCTTGCTATCAACTTAAAACAGAGAACAAAAACAACGAAAAATGCTAAATCTAGACTTCTCACCCACTTAATCATTGTTGATCTAAATCAATCCCCGAAAATGGCGCCAAAAACTTCATGGGTGAAAATTAGATTTCCACATAAACTCACCGGCAAGTGTACCGGGTCGCATCAAGTAGTAATAACTCACAAGAGTGAGGTCAATCCCACAGGGATTGATGGATCAAGCAACTTTAGTGAGGTGATTAATTTAGTCAAGCTAACAGTGGTGAATTTAGTGAAATGGAACTAGAAGAAGATAAATTGCAGTGAATTAAAAGTGCAGAAGAAGTAAATTGGCTGAATCTTAAAGTGCAAGAAAATAAAAGAGCTGAAACTTAAATTGCAAGAAAGATAAATGACTGAATCTTAAAGTGCAAGGAATTTAAATTGCTGAATATAAATTGCAAAAGAACTTAAATTTCATGAAGAATAAAAGGATTTGGGTGTTGGGAATTAAAACCGAACTGAAAAAATGTGAAGTGCAGTAAACTAAAGAGCTCTCAGATGAGGAAATTCAGAAACAGATCAATTCAGTACCAAAACAGAAATGTAAAAGTGTAGAAGAATCAAAACAGTAAGAAGACTTAGATCAATTCTAAAATCCTAAAGAGAAATTAACAATTTCAATGAAATAGCAAAAACAGAAAGAAAGCCAAGAGCTCAATTGCTCTCTCAATCAAAACAGAAAAGAAATTGCAGAGGAAAGAAGATGAAACAGAAAAGAAAAGAAAACCCAGATCTGATTTCCAATTCTCAAATTCAAAAAGGAAAACTTAAAAGAGAGCTCTCTATTCTACTCCTACTCCTACTGCTCTTTATTAGAGCCTGCCTCCCTTTATTAAATGAAATTGATGCCTTTATATAGGCTTTACAAAATGAAAATGAAATTGAAATTGAAAACAAATTCAAATGAAATTCCTAATCTAGCTTTTTCTTATGCCTTTGAGTCATGTTAAATGGCTTTGCTTGCTTTGGATTTGAATGAGAGTGGATCCGGATGCATTTGGTGGCTTGGGTCTCCTCCCAGTGGAGCGTTAAGTTCACTTTGTGAACTCCATGTTCACTTTGCTTGCATGCTTCCTCACGTGCTTAATTTTTCTCCTCTAGCGTTCACTTAGTGAACGTCAAGTTCACTTCTTGAGCGCTCTGCTTGGTGCCAATTTCACTAGCCAGCATTCTTTTTGTGAACGCTGAGTTGACTTTTTGAGCGCTGCACCTTGGGTGAGCACTCTTCCTTGTTGAAAGTCACGAAAACGTTGAGAAAGTGAACGCTACGTTTGCTTCTTTGAACTCTATCCAAGTGTGTTTTTTTTGCCTTAAAGATGCCTATCACTTATGCTTCAATTTCATGCCAAATATAGATTGTTATATATTGTTGGAAAGCTCTAAATGTCAGCTTTTCAACGCAACTAGAAGTGCATCAATTGGTTATCTGTAGATCCAGTTATGGTCCTTTGAAGAAGGCCTGGTCATGCTATTTTTGAGGTCAAAAACATTCAATTAGTGAATGCCACGTTCACTTAGTGAACGCTGCTTTGGAGGCCAAAGTTAGCGCCAGCTTCTGAAGCCCAAAATTAATGTTCACCACATACTATTATATATCGTTGAAAAGCTCTGGATGTCTACTTTCCAATGCATTTGAGAGCGCATCATTTAAAGCTCTACAGCTCAAGTTATCCTCCTTGGAAATTGAAGAGGTCAGCTAGCCTTACTGCAGGTTGATATTATGTTCATCTTTGCACTTTCGGTGTAAGTTTTCTCCCTCAGATTTAGTGTCCACCATGCAGTGCCATATATGCTTGGAAAGCTCTAGATTCCTACTTTCCAATGCCACTAAAATCACCTCATTTTGGAGCCTTGTAGCTCGAGTTATTCTTATTGGATTGTGAAGAGGTCAGGGTTGCAAATCCTCTTTGCTCCTTTTGAGCTTAATTGAGCTTACTTTGTGCTTCTTTGCTTCTTTTTCCACTTATTTCCTACAAAGTTTATCAAATCAAAAGATCAAAGAAATATATCATTTAAGCACAAAAGCATTCAATATTTAAGCACTAATCATCAATTTCTTATATGAAAAAGCATAGAAAAACATGACATGATGACATGTCATCAGGTACATTAGAGACAAGCAACTTACTCAATGGTTTAACAATTTTTGAAAAGTCTCTAATGAACCTTCTATAGAAGCCAGCATGCCCCAAAAAGCTCCTAACTACTTTCTGATGTGTGGAAAACGATCCAATACAAAACTCACCGGCAAGTGTACCGGGTCGCATCAAGTAATAATAACTCACATGAGTGAGGTCGATCCCACAGGGATTGAAGGATTGAGCAATTTTAGTTTAGTGGTTGATTTAGTCAAGCGAATCAAGTATTGGTTGAGTGGTTTGTAATTGACAGAAACTAAATTGCTTGAAATGTAAAGGTAGAGGGGTAAATTGCAGTAAATGAAAGAGCAGGAAAGTAAATGTGCTGAATCTTAAAGAACAAGTAAGGTAAATTGCAGAAACTTAGATTGCAAGAAATGTAAATGACTGAATCTTAAAGTTCAAGAAATGTAAATTGCTTGAATCATAAAGGGAATTGGGAGTTGGGATTGCAGAAATTAAACAAGACAGAAGTAAATTGCAATAAACAGAAAAGTAGAGGATTAATTGAATTAAACTAAATCTCAACAGAGAAGTAAAAATGCTTTAAGAATTTAAAAAAAAAAACAGAGGATGAGCAATGCTTAATTTGCAGCAATTTAAAAGAGGTTGAAGATCTCAGGAGTGGAAGAGACTAGATAACAAGTCTAGATCTCAAATCCTTCCTTGATCCAACAAGAACAATTGCAAAGGAGATAAAGAAAAGTAAATTGCAGAATTAAAGAGAAGATGAAGCAGTAAAGTAAACAGAAATGGAAATTCAATTATGCAGAGAAAGTAAATAAGAGATCTCAAGGTGAGATTGAAACAGAAGTTCTTCAATTCTTCACCCAAGATCAAAAACAAGAAAAGTAAAGAGTGCTCAAGCAAGAACCAGGAAGAAGAGAGATCAATTCTCCTTCCAAATTCTCCAAGATCCAAATTCAGAAGTAAAAAGCTTCAAAAATGAAAATGACAATTAAAAGGAAAATTCAAAGTAAAGTCTAGAGGTCCTAATTACATCAAACTAGCTCCTATTTATACACTTTCTATTCTTGGATTTTAGAATTTGGATGGGCTTTTGATTTGGTGAAGAAATGAATTAAGTTGGATTTTTAATTCAATTTCCAGCCCAAGTGCACCTCCCAGGGGCAAGCTCAGTTGGAAAACCAAACTGAGCGCCCAAATGTTGCTGCCCGTGTCAAGTCTGGTGCGCCCAGCTCCTTGTTGTGCTGCTTGACACTAGAGCTCAGTTGGAATTTTGAACTGAGCTCTATGTGTGTCAATGTGATGCGCCTCATGGTGTCATGGCCGTGTCAAAGTGTGGGGAAGATTGGGGAGGTAGTGCTCAGTTGGAAAAACCAACTGAGCTCCCCTTGTGTAGCGCTTAGCTTTGCACTCCAAGGTCCCAGGTTCAACTCTTGGTGGAAGCAAATGAGAGTTTATTTTCCTTGGAGGAGTGGAGTGTAAGGAGTGCTTGTACAAGGAAGCTCCAGGTTCGAACCTTGGGGGAGCCATCTTGGCTCATTTTCCTTTCACCAAGAGTAGCGCTCCTTCCTTGCAAGTGAGAGGCTCCCAAGTTCAAATCCTAGTGAATGCATTTTGTGGAGTCAATTTTCCTTATGCCTAGCAATATAATGTAGCGCTCAGTTAAGTTAAGCACTTGAGCGCCCTTGCCTCCTTGGAGTAGCGCCTTCTTGTCATCCTTTAGGTGCAAGGGTCAAGTCTTGGTGATTGCTTTTTGGCAAATTTTGGCTTATTTTCCTTGCAAGCTTGGTAGCGTGAGGTTCCATGTTCGAACCTTGGAGGAAGCATTTTGGCCATTTCTTCTTGATTTTCCTTTCAAGGAGCGTTCCTTGCCTTCCTTGAGTTCATGAGTTCGAAACTTGATGGCTTCCTCCCTTGGAATTTCATCTTGAATTAATTTTGAGAAGCCCCCGATAAAGCTCACTTAGTGAGCTGAGCCTTATGTTGTTTCCTTGCTTTCTTTAGTGCTCAGTTAACTAATTGAACTGAGCTTGGTGCCTTGCCTTCTCCCATTTGTCCTTGTGAAGCTCAGTTTGCTTTCTCAACTTAGCTTTCACTCTTCTTTGATTTTTGCCACGCTTTTTCTTTCCTTGGGCACGCTTTATTAAGCCACGCTTTTCTTATTTTCTTCTTTCTTCACCTACAAGTAATCAATTCAACCAATCAAAGTATCACAAATTTCACAAGGTTTATAAATCAATTAATTATCTATTAAATTTAGCTTAAACCTCATGATTTAGCATCAATTACATGGTGGTTGTTTGATTTAAAGAAGTCATGCATTTTCATTCCAAATTACTTACTTAGAATGCAAGAAAGTGCATAAAACCTAATAAAAACAAAGAAAAAGGCTAGTGAAACTAGGCTAAGATGACTTGTCATCAC